>NC_086449.1:649690587-649990587 GCF_028390025.1 Pseudophryne corroboree
TCTATAAAAAAGGGGGACTGCCTGTCATAATCTATAAAAAAGGGGACTGCCTGCCATAATGTGTATAAATGGGGGACTGCCAGCCATAATGTGTAAAAAAAGGGGGACTGCCTGCCATAATGTGTAAAAAAGGGGGACTGCATGCCATAATGTGTACAAAAGGGGGGCTCTGTTGCTGTAATGTATAAAAAGCAGACTCTGCCTGCTTAATGTGTAAAAAGGGGGGACTCTGCCTGCCTAATGTGTAAAAAGGGGGGCTCTGCTGTGATAATGTGTAACAAAGGGGGACTCTGCCTGCTGTAATGTGTAAAAAGGGGGACTCTGCCTGCTGTAATGTGTAAAAGGGAGGTCTGTGGCCATGTCCCTTCCCCATGAAGTAACGCCCCTATATTTTTTAGTGCAGCTACGGCGCGCACTGGCCCTGGTTTGTATATGGGGGGGCGCCGATGCTATTTCTTGCACACAGCTCTAAAATGTCTAGTTACGGCACTGCTCTGTTAGCATTGGGCATTTTTTTTGCCTAAATGCATCTTAGTTGCAACGTGATGCAACTAGCACGCACCAGGAGGCTGTGCTGATTAATTTGATATGTTACACTTATGTGACACTTGTATATCTGTGTGTGAATGATTCTCTAAATCTGTATACAATGTGCTAAAATGTAGCAGCCACAGCTTTTTTCCACTACACGTTCTAAGGTCCTCACTGAGCTTCTGAAACAAAAGTCCAAAAATCGCACAAGGGCAATTTTCGGATGTCTGCGCATGCGCTGCTGCCGCACAGTGCATGCGCGGACATTCAGATTGCAATCGCATCCCGGAAGTTTCAACACAAACTGTATTGTTTCCATTTATTCCAATGCAAAACAACAGCTGGAGCAATAGAAATTGTGAGTAACAAGGAAAAATAGGGAAATGGTTTATCTGATGTAGACAAGATATTTCTTTTCTTTTTCAGTTGCCTGTGTGCAGTATGTGCCCATTAATCATTTTCAAATCTCAATTATACTGCCAAAGAAACATTTAGAATTCTTAAACCGTTTAACAGAAGCTACAGAATGAAGATCTACGAAATCTAGAAGTTATGCAAAAGCCACTCTGATTTGTTACACGTAGTTGGAAGCCTAATCTGACCAGCAGTGGCTTTCTAGTCAAGAAAAAACAACTTAGAATTCCCCCAGCACACTAAAATGGACCAGTAAATGAGGTTTACCTCCTAATCAGATACGGGCTGTCCTGGGGGGCAGGGTGCCTGCCATGTGCCCCCCGGGCCACACTACTGCCAAGGGTCATGGGCTGGCCGCCACATTCCACTACACCAGCGGTGGCCAACCCGCGGCTCTCGAGCCGCATGCGGCTCTTTCTATCTCTGCATGTGGCTCGTAAGCTCCCGCCGCGCCTCCCGCTGCCCTAGTCTGCAGTGCCCAGCGCCGGTCCATGAGCCAATCAGAGCTCGCGGACCGGCAGCCAATCAGGAGTCTTAGCTGCCTGTCCGCGAACTCTGATTGGCTCACGGACCGGCGCCTAATTAGAGAGAATCAACGCCACCGGAGAGTGGAAACAGGGCCGGTTCTTGCCCTTTTGGCACCCGGGGCGGGAAATAGGGGCGTGGCTTCATACAGGGGGCGTGGTCAGTTACGCCCCCTGTACAGTAGAGTAGCGCCGCTGAAAGGAAAAATAATAATAATAATTAATACTTACTGTCCCCGCTCCCGACCGCTGCAGACCTCCGCCGGCGCCGCTCCTCTCCTCGGATCTGGCATAGACAGACACTAGAGGTCAATTATGACCCCTAGCATCTGTGTCAGTCCCACAATGCTGTGCGGTGCGCGATGACATCATCGCGCACCGCACAGCAAAGGTCCTCTCTACGAAGGGAAACTAGATGCGTAGTTCACAGCGGGGAACACAGTGGGGAGCACAGCAGTAGCGGATCTTGCCATGGTGCGGTGCCCTCCGGATAGCGCCGCCCCGGGAAAAAGTCCTGCTTGCCCGTGGCCAGATCCGCTACTGAGTGGAGACTGAGGGGCAGGAGAGGCGCACGCTGCGCTCTCCTCCCCTCACAAGCAGCAGACTGAGCAGATCAGCAACGCGGCGGTGAGCAGCACTTGGGGGAGCGCAGTATGGGAACATGTGTATCTTACACTTGGGGCATATCTGGCACTGGGGGGACGTGTATCTGGCACTGGGGCATATCTGGCACTGGGGGCATATCTGGCACTGGGGGACGTGTATCTGGCACTGGGGGACGTGTATCTGGCACTGGGGGCATATCTGGCACTGGGGGGACATGTGTTTCTGGCACTGGGGGCATATCTGGCACTGTGGAGGAATACAGTGGCCACCGCTGGTGTAGTGGAATGTGGCGGCCAGCCCATGACCCTTGGCAGTAGTGTGGCCCGGGGGGCACATGGCAGGCACCCTGCCCCCCAGGACAGCCCGTATCTGATTAGGAGGTAAACCTCATTTACTGGTCCATTTTAGTGTGCTGGGGGAATTCTAAGTTGTTTTTTCTTGACTAGAAAGCCACTGCTGGTCAGATTAGGCTTCCAACTACGTGTAACAAATCAGAGTGGCTTTTGCATAACTTCTAGATTTCGTAGATCTTCATTCTGTAGCTTCTGTTAAACGGTTTAAGAATTCTAAATGTTTCTTTGGCAGTATAATTGAGATTTGAAAATGATTAATGGGCACATACTGCACACAGGCAACTGAAAAAGAAAAGACATATCTTGTCTACATCAGATAAACCATTTCCCTATTTTTCCTTGTTACTCACAATTTCTATTGCTCCAGCTGTTGTTTTGCATTGGAATAAATGGAAACAATACAGTTTGTGTTGAAACTTCCGGGATGCGATTGCAATCTGAATGTCCGCGCATGCACTGTGCGGCAGCAGCGCATGCGCAGACATCCGAAAATTGCCCGTGTGCGATTTTTGGACTTTTGTTTCAGAAGCTCAGTGAGGACCTTAGAACGTGTAGTGGAAAAAAGCTGTGGCTGCTACATTTTAGCACATTGTATACAGATTTAGAGAATCATTCACACACAGATATACAAGTGTCACATAAGTGTAACATATCAAATTAATCAGCACAGCCTCCTGGTGCGTGCTAGTTGCATCACGTTGCAACTAAGATGCATTTAGGCAAAAAAAATGCCCAATGCTAACAGAGCAGTGCCGTAACTAGACATTTTAGAGCTGTGTGCAAGAAATAGCATCGGCGCCCCCCCCATATACAAACCAGGGCCAGTGCGCGCCGTAGCTGCACTAAAAAATGGGGGCATATCTGGCCCTGGGGGGGACATGTGTTTCTGGCCATGGGGGCATATCTGGCACTGTGGAGGAATATATGTTTCTGGCACTGGGGGCATATCTGGCACTGGGGAGATGAGTAGCTGGCAGTGGGGGCATATCTGGCACTGGGGAGACGTGTAGCTGACAGTGGGGGCATATTTGGCACTGGGGGCATATCTGGCACTGGGGAGATGTGTAGCTAGCAGTGGGGGCATATCTGACACTGTGGGTATATTTGGCACTGGGGCATATCGGACACTGTGGGGACATGTGTATCTGGCACTGGGGGCATATCTGGCACTGGGGGACATGTGTATCTTACACGGGGGGCATATCTGGCACTGGGGAGATGTGTATCTGGCAGTGGGGGCATATCTGGCACTATGGGGACATATATGTGTCTGGCACTGTGGGGGCATATATGTATCTGGCACTGTGGAGGAATATATGTATCTGGCACTGTGGGGACATATATGTATCTGGCACTGTGGGAACATATATGTATCTGGCACTGTGGGGACATATATGTATCTGGCACTGTGGGGGCATATATGTATTTGGCACTGTGGAGGCAGAGCCGGCCTTAACCAATATGATGCCCTAGGCAAGATTTTGGATGGTGCCCCCTAGTACCACCGCTAGTTCCGCCTCTGACCTTGCACCTCTTTCCCAGCACCATCACCGCTCACCCATAGCAGTCCTTATTTTGGTGTTTGTACCCCCTATATTTTAAATAGGAACAGTTCGCACATTTGGTGCTCAGCTCAAAAAGGGGTGTGTTTTTGCTGGCAAATGGGCATGGCCACACAATAGTACCCCCAATTCCAATTATGCCACACAGTACTGCAACTTTATTCACATTTGATCATGCAATAGTGTCCATATTTCATATTACATCCCACTGTAGTATCACTTTACCTTATAAACGTTACTCCTTACATTAGAGACCCTTATTCACATTTCATCACACTGAATTGCTCCTTATTCACATTACACCACACCCTATTGCTCTGTATTCACATTAGATGACACAGTAGTGCCCTTTCTATACGCAACGCCACATAGTAGAGCACATTATACACATAATGGCACAGAGTAATGCCCCTTACACATATGAGACATATTATTAATGTCCTTATAAACATAATGTGCCTTACACATTATGACAACCTTTATTAATTGCTTATACACATAATGTCCCTTACACATATGCCGCACATTATTAATGCCCTTATACACATAATGACACACATAGTGCCCCCTACACATTTGCTGCACATTATTAGTGGCCCTATACACATAATGACACACATACAGTAGTACCCTGTTACACATATGCCGCACATTATTAATGCCCTTATACACATAATGACACACATAGTGCCCCTTACACATATGTTGCACATTATTTAATGCATTTTTAAATGACACACATAATGCTTTTTACACTACTGCACAACCAACCCACTCACATGCACACAGCACTCACACTGCCACTAACACTGTGACCTCTGCCTCTGCTTGGCTACAGATGTGTCCTCATAAATCTTGCCTCAATGCTAACGTCGGGCACCTTTTTTTTATGAAAATGCCGCTTATTTGCATTTCTATGTGGCTAGGATGCACAAGCAGCTTCTGCTGATTAAAATGATATGCAGCATGATTATATACTGTGTGAGACTGTGGTTGTATCTGCATATGAAATGCTACACACAGAGTATAGGCATGCTGCATATCATTTTAATCAGCAGAAGCAGCTGATGCCCATAGGCATATCAAATGCCCTAGGCAATTGCCTAGTTTGCCTATGCCTATGGCCGGCTCTGTGTGGAGGCACCCATTTTTTGGTGTTTTTATAAGTATGTGGCACTGTACAGGGGCTTTATTTGTATGTGGCACTACACAACATGACTAAAAATGGGGTTATGACACAAGGTCATACTCCTACAAATGTCAAACCGAAAGGTGTCCGCATAAAAATGGGGTGTGGATTTGTGATAAGTATGCCACGCCCCCATTTTTGCTTGCGCGCCTTCGGCGCACACATGTTGTAGCTCTTACCCTTGAATACAGATCTTTACTGGCTATTTGCCACTGACTGATTGGCCACCTCTGCACTACACAGCTCTGCTGAAGCCGCAGCCGCACTGTCATATTTATAATAAAGTATCTTTTGGATATTTTACACCAGGCCTAATTTTTATTATTAATAAATATTTTTGAAACAAAAAAACTTCCATTTAAGATGGCGCCATTACTTATGGGCCAGTGCTCTGGACTTGCCCCCCAGGCTAAAAGCTGCCAGCCAGCCCCTGTATATAACAGTAGTAATGCAAAGATCTCATTTACATATATTTGCAAAGATATAGTTAAGCCACCAGCCACTTTACGACATTTCTGATATGGTGGTCCTAACACTACATGATAAAAGGAAATACTTTGGGTCATACATTTGTGTATTGCTACAGTACATGTTAATAGCACATATATTTATATATTTCTAAACTGAGAGCTAACTTACCTGGAGGCACTCCAAGATCCTCCAAATGGCACTACAAGGACCAGCATCCTCTCCAACTACTGATCCCATAGATGCCTCTGAAAACAGCTATACAGAAAAATAGGAAGCTGCTCAAATCAATTTATTGGTCCATTACAGGTACTTGTAAGGGAGGCGCTAATCTGGACAAGAAAAAAACAACATAGAACCCCCCCCCCCAGCACACTATAATATGGTATTTTTCTCCAAGCAGCGCATGATTTGCTCTAAATCGCAAGGTTTGCTATAAATTACATGCAGTCTGGGACTTTGGATACTGTCAGAAATTTGATATGGTGTGAGTTTCAGCCCGGAAATTGCACTGCAGTAAACCTGGTGGGCTGGCTCTGACAACCACCAGCAATCTGATAAATGGTTATTTTCAAACAGTTTACAAAAGTGTTTCTTTATAATTCCCCCCAGATTTGTTGTTTTAAGCAAAATGTTTTTGTGGCTTTACTTACAGTTTGTTTTTAAAAATCTGACATTTAGACAAACATTTTGAGCTGAACATTTTTTGACAAACAATGTTGTATAAATTGTCAAATTATTGACACTTAAATCTTAATCACATCCATTACTTTTTTGGGAGCAGAAATACGTGAAAATGAAATTTTCCTGATTTGCTCATTTATTTATTTATTCAGTATTCCTTCTAACCCTTACTTGTTTGAATATTGCTCTTTTTTTGTGAGCCCCAAACCCTATTCATCTCCTTCTGTGCACAGAGAAGGGGACCTGGTCATGTGACCGGCGCTAAGGATCCCGGCGGTCACCATGCTGACGCCGGGATACCGACCAATCAAATTGCCAGCAAACAAAATGCTGACCCACAGGCACTATTCCCACTCGTGGGTGTCCACGACCAGAGCTGGATTAACAATGGGGCGGGTGGAGCTGCAGCTCCAGGACCTTCCATGAAAATAGGCCCAAACCTAGCAGCAGACTGGACCAGGTGCCTGGACTGGTATTTGGCCAGTTAAGTGGTATTTGATGCGGATGGATGCTGCTTCATTCATTTGCAGCATTTGGACAATGCATCAGCTGCAGCTACAGTACGTTCTGTGCATATACACTACTGCTGTGTGGAAGCTGGCAGCCCTGTATTAGCTGGCAATGCACCCGACAGTCACCAGGGGGCGCTGTAGAGATTTTTTTTGATATGTTGAAAATGAAAGTAAAAAGTGAACTGGGCACCAGCACACTTTTGCCATGATCCGCAGCGGCTCCTGTCACCCGCCCACTATATTTCCGGCAGCATCTTTGACTGACAGGGTGGCCTGGCTCTGCTGCACTGCAGGGGTCTGCATGACCCCACCTCCTCTCCTCCTCCACTGGTCTGCAGCATCTAAGGACACTGCTCCTATTATCAAAGGTAAGCAGCTTCCGTCCTCTTTTCTATTTTTTTTTCCTTTCTGTGCCAACCCTTCTAACCTTTTCCAGCATGTGCTATACCCTCTGCATTTTCCCTGACTGTGCTGCCAGCCACCAGCCCTTTTCCTGCCAATGCCAGCCTCTCTGCCCTTCTCCGGCCAATGCTAGCCCCTCTTACTTTACCTGACTATGCCAGCCCCCTGCCCTTTTCCTGCCTAGGCCAGCCCCTCTGCCCTTCTGCCAGTGCTAGCCCTTCTTACTTTACCTGACTGTGCCAGCCACCCTGCCCTTTTCCTACCTATGCTAACCCCACTGCCCTTTTCGAGCATATGCCAGCCTCTCTGTTGCGTGTTCAGACTTCATGCCCTTCTATTTGCATCCATATCGCTACCCATCCTTGTATGTGCAATCCTGTTGTCCTGTCTGTACCTACCATTATGAATTTATCCAGTCTACGCTGCTAGCCTCTCAGTGGCGTAACTAGGGGTCCGCAGCCACTGTGATCGCATGGAGACGCGCAGGGCTGCGGGGCGCCCTAGCCGCCGCCACTGATTTCTGCTGGGAAGGACACGGAGGGCACAGCGCGCACCTCTCCTGTGTGTCCCTCTTGGGTCTCCGGCGGCAGCGGCGTGTCTGTTTAATGAAGTGCCCATTTGTGAGCTCTGATTGGCTCATGAACTAGCACTTTATTTGACAGACACGCAGCTGCCGCCGGAGAAGCAGGAAGGACACACAGGAGAGGCGCGTGCTGTGCCCTCCGTGTCCTCCTTCCCAAAACTCACAGCACAGCAGTGGGGGAGCCTGGAGGGGGGGGGGGGGGGGGGGAGGGGGGTGTACCTGGCACTGGGTGAGCATATTTGGCACTGGGGGGAGCATATTTGGCACTGGGGGGGGGCATATTTGGCACTGGGGGAGCATATTTGGCACTGGGGGTATATGTGTACCTGGCACTGGGGGGGCATATTTGGCACTGGGGGTATATGTGTACCTGGCACTGGGGGGGGCATATTTGGCACTGGGGGCATATGTGTACCTGGCACTGTGGGGGAATATCTGGCATTGGGGGCATATGTGGCACTGGGAGCACAGCCCTAGCAACAAGCATTACCCCCTGGTTACAAGCACAACACCCGGCTCATGAAATCCCTGGCAACAAGCATTACCCCCTAGCAACGAGCATGACACCCAGTGCATGAAACCCCTGGCAACAAGCTTGAAACCCAGCACATGATACCTCTGGCAACAAGCATAACACCTACCGCATGAAATCCCTGGCAACGAGCATGACACCCTGAGCATGAAAACCCCTGGCACCGTGCATGGAACCAAGATCATGAAACCCCTGGCTACGAGTAGGTAATTTAAAAGTAATTAGAAGCCTTACTGTAGGACTTAATGTGTAATGGGCATTGCGGTGTGTGGCATAATGTATCACAGACACTGCGGTGTGTGTCATAATGTGTCACAGGCATTACGGTGTGTGGCATACTATATCACGGGCATTGTGGTATGTGGTATAATGTCTCAGGGGCATTGCAGTGTGTGGCATAATGTATAACGAGCATTGCGGTGTGTGCATAGGGTATAACGGGCATTGTGGTATGTGTCACAGGCATTACGGTGTGTGGTATACTATATCACGGGCATTGTGGTATGTGTCACAGGCATTACAGTGTGTGGTATACTATATCACGGGCATTGTGGTATGTGGTATAATGTCTCAGAGTCATTGCAGTGTGTGGCATAATGTATCACGGACATTGCGGTGTGTGGCATAATGTATCACGGACATTGCTGTGTGTGTCATAATGTGTCACAGCCATTGTATGTGCTATAATGTATCAGAGGCATTGCAGTGTGTAGCATAATGTATAACAGGCATTGCGATGCCTGTCATAATGTGTCACAGGCATTACGGTGTGTGGCATAATGTGTCACAGGCATTACGGTGTGTGGCATAATGTGTCGGGAGCATTATGGTGTGTGGCATATTGTGTCATGGGCATTATTGTGTGTGGCATAATGTCTAAGGGCCATTGCGGTATGTGGCATAATGTATACTGGCCATTACTATACGGAGGAAAAATGACAAATAATGTAAGGGGCATGAATCAGGATTTTTATTTTTCCTGAGATGGCCAACGTCTGGGCGTGCAGGTTGCAAAACTGGGGTATAAGGTAGTCGTTTCCTGCAATGCCATGCCCCTTTATGCAAAGACACGCCCATTTCAGCAAGGCCACACCCCCTTTTGCGGGGTGCACGCAGATTCACCGCTTTACTAGTGCCAATTATGGGGGGAAGGGGGGGCGCCAGAGAATTTTTTGGCTTGGGGGAGAAAAATTTCTAGTTACGCCACTGGCCTCTATGCTGGTCCCCTTCTGCACCAACCTCTCTCTGCCCCTCTCTATCTCTGCCCACCTTTCTACCCTTCTACTGTCTATGCCAGCCTTTGCCAATGCTTGTTTGTGCAAGCAATTCTGCTGTTCTTGTGTCTGCGCCAGCTTTTCTGCTCTTTTCTTATTGTGCCGTATGCCCGTCTAGTCTGTGCTTGCCTCTCTGCAGTTCCCTTTATGTATGCCAGCCTCTTTGCCCTTGCTGTCTGTGTCAGCCACTTTGCCAATCCCCTGTCTGTGCCAGACTTTCTGCAGTTCCCTTGTCTGTACCAGCCTCTGTGCCCTTCCCGTTTTTGTGCTAGCCTCTGTGTCCTTCCCATCAGTGTCAGTCTATCTGCCCTTCCCATCTGCTCCAGCCTCTGACTTTCCCATCTGTGTCAGCCTCTCTGACCTTACCCTGTCTGCGCCAGTCTGTCTGCCCTTCCCGTCTGTGCCAGCATCTGTGCCTTTCCATCTGTGCCAGTCTGTCTGTCCTTCCCATTGATGCCAGCCTCTCTGCCATTCCTGTCTACGTCAGCCTCTTGGCCCCTCCTGTCTGCGCCAGCCTCTCCGACTTTCCCGTCTGTGCCAGCCTCTATGCCACAGTGCTGGTCACACCCCCTGTCGTGGCACACAATAGGCCCTTCATAAATATCAGCTGCAGGCCCATACTGACATTAATCTGGTACTGTCCACAACGCCAATAGAGTGGGAATAGAACCTGTGGCAAGTGCAGCAAGCTCACAGCATGGCAAGCGCAGCAAGCCCACGAGGGGCTTTATTGCACTCGCCTCCCTCGCTGGCATTCTGCTGCCGGGATACCGGGGTCAGTATGCTGGCCGCCGGAATCCCCAGCGCCGCTCTCCCAGACCCAACCCCTGAGAAGTAGGGCCTCACGTGCTGTACATTCCTGGCAATTTTACCATCAGTATTTTGGAATAAAGGGGGTAATTCCAAGTTGATCGCAGCAGAATTTTTTTTTAGCAATTGGGCAAAACCAAGTGCACTGCAGGGGAGGCAGATATAACATTTGCAGAGAGAGTTAGATTTGGGGGGGTTATTTTGTTTCTGTGCAGGGTAAATACTGGCTGCTTTATTTTTACACTGCAATTTAGATTGCAGATTGAACACACCACACCCAAATCTCTCTCTCTCTGCACATGTTATATCTGACCCCCCTACAGTGCACATGGTTTTGCCCAACTGTTAAAAATTTCCTGCTGCGATCAACTTGGAATTACCACCACCAAAATTATTTAATTGCAAAAGTCATTCTACAAATAGGAAAGTCTAACAACTGAACTGCTCCATGGGACTATCAATGAGAAATCTCACTGTGTACATGCAGAGATTGATACAAGTATGAATTATGAGCACTGTTTCTTTGATATAATATTCTTATAACGGGTGCTGTAGGGAATGCCGGCGGTCAGGATGCTGGCGGTCAGAATACCGACTGCGGCATCCCGATGATCAGAATCCCAAAAGGAGGAGATAAGTATACTTACCTTCCTCACATGGCCCCCTAACCCTCCCTCCCCTCAGCATAAACCGAACCTTCCCTCCCCCGCAGCCTAACCCTAACCCGCTGTGGTGGTCCCTAAACTCCCCTGCCTGCAGCCTAAACCTAACCCCACCCTGGAGCCGCAAGCTGCAGCCTAAGCCTAACCCCCCCCCCCCCCCCGAAGCCTAAACCTAACACCCCCCCCTTCCCACTTGCGGCTTACCTCTCCAGAGCTCCGACACTTGGTCGTTTAGAATCTCGGTGGTCGGGTTTCCGGCGCCAGGCAGGTGATCCTATTCGGGAGTAGTGTTGGTATCCCCAAATCAGTATTTCGACTGCCGGGATCCCAACTGCCGGGATCTTGACCGGATTCCCCTATAGCAATATATAAGTCCTTATAGCTAGTATCCTTTTTGTGACTTAAAGGTCACTTTACATATCATAGTCTCTGTGGATTTGTGCAATAAATGTTATCGCCCAGACTGCTGGAGCAGCCATTTGGGCTACTGACACATTTGTCCACATGCACCTATCATTAAATTGTGCCAAACACTGTAACCCCATTTTTTTACTTTGTGACTCAGCTGCTCCATGCAACTTTTTCTTCAACTGTGCATCTTAATCTGCGACTTTATTTCAATTTCTTTAAAATAAAAATACTAATCCTAAATACCTAGCATACTATTAGTGACTAACAATGCAAAATTCAGGAAAAAATAAGATTTTACTCACCGGTAAATCTATTTCTCGTAGTCCGTAGTGGATGCTGGGGACTCCGTAAGGACCATGGGGAATAGACGGGCTCCGCAGGAGACTGGGCAC
Source organism: Pseudophryne corroboree (assembly GCF_028390025.1). Classification (NCBI taxonomy): domain Eukaryota; kingdom Metazoa; phylum Chordata; class Amphibia; order Anura; family Myobatrachidae; genus Pseudophryne; species Pseudophryne corroboree. The sequence goes on from NC_086449.1 coordinate 649,702,497, forward strand.
TCTAAGAAAGATTTAGTACTACTGGTGTGCACTGGCTCCTCCCTCTATGCCCCTCCTCCAGATCTCAGTTAAGGAAACTGTGCCCGGAAGAGCTGACATTACAAGGAAAGGATTTTGGAATCCAGGGTAAGACTCATACCAGCCACACCAATCACACCATATAACTTGTGATACACTTACCCAGTCAACAGTATGAACAACAACAGAGCATCAACAATGGATGCCAACATAACGTAACCCTTTATTAAGCAATAACTATGTACACGTATTGCAGAAAGTCCGCATTTGGGACGGGCGCCCAGCATCCACTACGGACTACGAGAAATAGATTTTCCGGTGAGTAAAATCTTATTTTCTCTAACGTCCTAGTGGATGCTGGGGACTCCGTAAGGACCATGGGGATTATACCAAAGCTCCCAAACGGGCGGGAGAGTGCGGATGACTCTGCAGCACCGAATGGGCAAACACAAGGTCCTCCTCAGCAAGGGTATCAAACTTGTAGAACTTAGCAAATGTGTTTGAACCCGACCAAGTAGCTGCTCGGTAAAGCTGTAATGCCGAGACCCCTCGGGCAGCCGCCCAAGAAGAGCCCACTTTCCTTGTGGAATGGGCTTTCACTGATTTTGGATGCGGCAATCCAGCCGCAGAATGAGCCTGCTGAATCGTGCTACAGATCCAGCGAGCAATAGTTTGCTTTGAAGCAGGAGCACCCAGCTTGTTGGATGCATACAGGATAAACAGCGAGTCAGTCTTCCTGACTCCAGCCGTCCTGGCTACATAGATCTTCAAAGCCCTGACTACATCAAGCAACTTGGAATCCTCCAAGTCACGAGTAGCCGCAAGCACCACAATAGGTTGGTTCAAATGAAAAGATGACACCACCTTCGGCAGAAATTGCGGACGAGTCCGTAATTCTGCCCTGTCCATATGGAAAACTAGATAGGGGCTTTTACATGACAAAGCCGCCAATTCTGACACACGCCTAGCCGAAGCTAAGGCCAATAGCATGGCCACCTTCCACGTGAGATACTTTAGCTCCACGGTCTCAAGTGGCTCAAACCAGTGGGATTTCAGGAAACCCAACACCACGTTGAGATCCCAAGGTGCCACTGGTGGCACAAAAGGGGGCTTAATATGCAGCACTCCATTACCAAACGTCTGAACTTCAGGAAGAGAAGCCAGTTCCTTTTGAAAGAAAATGGATAGGGCCGAAATCTGGACCTTTATGGACCCCAACTTCAGGCCCATAGTCACTCCAGACTGTAGGAAGTGCAGGAACCGGCCCAGCTGGAATTCCTCTGTAGGGGCCTTCCTGGCCTCACACCAGGCAACATATTTTCACCATATACGGTGATAGTGTTTCGCTGTCACGTCCTTCCTAGCCTTTATCAGCGTAGGAATAACTTCATCCGGAATGCCTTTTTCCGCTAGGATCCTGCGTTCAACCGCCATGCCGTCAAACGCAGCCTCGGTAAGTCTTGGAACAGACAGGGCCCCTGTTGCAACAGGTCCTGTCTGAGAGGCAGAGGCCATGGGTCCTCTGTGAGCATTTCTTGCAGTTCCGGGTACTAAGTCCTGCTTGGCCAATCCGGAACAATGAGTATTGTTCTCACTCCTCTTTTTCTTACGATTCTCAGCACTTTGGGTATGAGAGGAAGAGGAGGAAACACATAGACCGACTGGAACACCCACGGTGTTACCAGGGCGTCCACAGCTATCGCCTGAGGGTCTCTTGACCTGGCGCAATACCTTTGTAGCTTTTTGTTGAGACGGGACGCCATCATGTCCACCTGTGGCAGTTCCCATCGATTTGTAATCTGAGTGAAGACTTCGTGATGAAGTCCCCACTCTCCCGGGTGGAGGTCGTGGCTGCTGAGGAAGTCTGCTTCCCAGTTGTCTACTCCCGGAATGAACACTGCTGACAGTGCTTGCACGTGATTCTCCGCCCAACGAAGAATCCTGGTGGCTTCTGACATCGCCACTCTGCTTCTTGTGCCGCCCTGGCGGTTTACATGAGCCACTGCTGTGATGTTGTCTGACTGAATCAGCACCGGTTGGTCGTGAAGCAGAGGCTCCGCTTGACTCAGGGCGTTGTATATGGCCCTTAGTTCCAGGATATTTATGTGCAGACAAGCCTCCTGACTTGTCCACAACCCTTGGAAGTTTCTTCCCTGAGTGACTGCCCCCCATCCTCGGAGGCTCGCATCTGTGGTCTCCTGTATGCCGAACCTGCGGCCCTCGAGAAGGTGAGCACTCTGCAGCCACCACAGAAGAGACACCCTGGCCCTCGGGGACAGGGTGATCAGCCGATGCATCTGATGATGCGATCCGGACCACTTGTCCAACAGATCCCACTGAAAGATCCTCGCCTGGAACCTGCCGAAGGGAATGGCTTCGTATGATGCCACCATCTTTCCCAGGACTTGCGTGCAGCGATGCACCGACACCTGTTTCGGTTTCAAGAGGTCTCTGACTAGAGTCACGAGCTCTTGAGCCTTCTCCGCCGGGAGAAACACCTTCTTCTGGTCCGTGTCCAGAATCATGCCCAGAAAAGGCAGACGCGTCGTAGGAATCAGCTGCGACTTTGGAATATTCAGAATCCAGCCGTGCTGTTGCAACACTTCCTGAGAGTGTGCTACGCTGATTAGCAACTGTTTTCTGGACCTCGCCTTTATGAGGAGATCGTCCAAGTATGGGATAATTGTGACTCCTTGCTTTCGAAGGAGCACCATCATTTCTGCCATTACCTTGGTAAATATTCTCGGTGCCGTAGAGAGCTAAAACGGCAACGTCTGGAATTGGTAATGACAGTCCTGTACCACAAATCTGAGGTACTCCTGATGAGGTGGATAAATGGGGACATGCAAGTAAGCATCCTTGATGTCCAGAGACACCATAAAATCCCCCTCTTCCAGGCTTGCAATGACCGCTCTGAGCGATTCCATTTTGAACTTGAATCTTTTCAGATAAATGTTCAGGGATTTTAAATTCAATATGGGTCTGACCGAACCGTCCGGTTTCGGTACCACAAACATTGTGGAATAGTATCCTCTTCCTTGTTGAAGGAGGGGAACCTTTACCACCACCTGCTGGAGATATAACTTGTGAATTACCGCTAACACTACTTCCCTTTCTATGGGGGAAGCTGGCAGGGCCGATTTGAGGTAACGGTGAGGGGACATCACTTCGAATTCCAGCTTGTATCCCTGAGACACAATCTGTACAGCCCAGGGATCCACCTGTGAGCGAACCCACTGGTGGCTGAAATTTCGGAGACGCGCCCCCACCGCTCCTGGCTCCTGTGGAGCCCCAGCGTCATGCGGTGGATTTAGTGGAAGCCGGGGAGGACTTCTGTTCCTGGGAACTAGCTGTATGGTGCAGCTTCTTTCCTCTACCCCTGCCTCTGGCAAGAAAGGACGCACCTCTGACCTTCTTGCTTCTCTGTGATCGAAAGGACTGCATTTGGTAATACGGTGCTTTCTGCTGTGAGGGAATATATGGCAAAAAGTTTGACTTCCCAGCCGTAGCTGTGGAAACTAGGTCCGAGAGACCGTCCCCAAACAATTCCTCACCCTTGTAAGGTAACACCTCCATGTGCTTTTTGGAGTCGGCATCACCTGTCCATTGCCAAGTCCACAGGACCCTTGTGGCAGAAATTGACATTGCATTTATTCTAGCGCCCAGTAGGCAAATGTCCCTCTGGGCATCCCTCATATATAGGACAGCGTCTTTTATATGCCCCAGGTTCAGTAAAATGGTATCCTTGTCTAAGGTATCCATTTCCTCAGACAGATTATCTGTCCATGCTGCTACAGCACTACACATCCAGGCCGACGCAATTGCCAGCCTCAGTATAGTACCTGAGTGTGCATAAACAGACTTCAGGATACTTTCCTGCTTCCTATCTGCAGGATCCTTAAGGGCGGCCGTATCCTGTGACGGCAGGGCCACCTTTTTACATAAGCGTGTCAGAGCTTTATCTACCCTAGGGGAGGATTCCCAGCGCATCGTGTCCGTTGGCGGGAAAGGGTACGCCATAAGTAACCTTTTGGAAATTAGCACTTTCTTATCGGGGGAATCCCACGCTTTTTCACATAATTCATTTAACTCATGTGAAGGGGGAAAAGTCACCTCTTGCTTTTTCTCCCCATACATATACACCCTTTTGTCAGGGACAGGGTTTACCTCTGATATGTGCAATACATCCTTCATTGCTATAATCATGTAGCGGATGGCTTTAGCCATTTTAGGCTGCAATTTTGCATCATCGTCATCGACACTGGAGTCAGAATCCGTGTCGATATCTGTGTCAACCATTTTGGATAGTGGGCGCTTCTGAGACCCTGACGGCCTCTGCACTGTAGGATCAGGCATGGGCTGAGACCCCGACTGTCCCAAGGCATCAGCTTTATCCAACCTTTTATGTAAGGAGTTTACATTATCATTTAACACCTTCCACATATCCATCCAATCAGGTGTCGGCGCCGTCGGCGGAGACACCTCATTCATCTGTACTTGCTCTGCCTCCACATAGCCCTCTTCGTCAAACATGTCGACACACGCGTACCGACACACCACACACACAGGGGATGCTTTATATGAGGACAGGACCCCCACAAGGCCTTTTGGAGAGACAGAGAGAGAGTATGCCAGCACACACCCCAGCGCTATATGACCCAGGAATCACACAGTAACATAGGGGTATATGCAATCCCGGGCGAATCGCGCCTTTTTTCCGTCCGTTTAAAAATTTGCCTGCACTCGACAGCCGCAGCCCTGCCGCCGGGACCATGAATTCACCATATGCAATGCATAACGGATTCGACACACCCCTTGGCGGATAACGGCCCAATCGGCGAGTAGTGGGCGTCCCGAATTCGACTTCCCGCCGAAAGCAGCCCTTTATTAGGGCTTGTTTGCTGCGTGCTCTGCAGCCATTTTGTGAACCTGCAGAGAGGTGTGAGGAGGTGCAGAGCTAGCAAATTGGTTGTTTGCTGTGGTATCGTTTGGACACCCCAGCAGGCTTTATTCCAGGACAGACAGGAGGATACCTGTTACCCCGGAGGAGAGCCATTTTCGGAGCTTTTACAACATTTGTAGGTAAGTACCACATGTGGGTCTGGTGTTGCATGTATGTGTTTGTGTAGTGGGGGTTGCCATGAGGTGTACATGGGGTGTTTGGGTATGTGTATAGCTCCTGCTTGTTTTGCTGCATTTTTTTGTGGATTTTTGTGTTTTGGGGTAGTTTTTCACGTTTTTTTTTCCTTCTTAAAATGATTTTTTGGTTCTTGCTTTTGCATTGGTGTACCTCCAGCATGTGCAGGATTGATTTTTGGCTAGTTTGGGCTGATTTTAGTGTGTGTCGGTAGCAATGCGGTCGACATGTGGTGGTGTTTGTCAAACATGTTTCTTCCCTCCTGTTTTAGCTCTGGTGTACCTCCTTTTGTGTGCAGGGATGCTTTTCGGTTAGTTTGGGGTGATTTGGAGCAAGTTTGGTCGGCCATGCGGCCGACATGTGGTGTCGATTGTAGAGATGAGCGCCTGAAATTTTTCGGGTTTTGTGTTTTGGTTTTGGGTTCGGTTCCGCGGCCGTGTTTTGGGTTCGACCGCGTTTTGGCAAAACCTCACCGAATTTTTTTTGTCGGATTCGGGTGTGTTTTGGATTCGGGTGTTTTTTTCAAAAAACCCTAAAAAACAGCTTAAATCATAGAATTTGGGGGTCATTTTGATCCCATATTATTATTAACCTCAAAAACCATAATTTCCACTCATTTTCAGTCTATTCTGAATACCTCACACCTCACAATATTATTTTTAGTCCTAAAATTTGCACCGAGGTCGCTGGATGACTAAGCTAAGCGACCCTAGTGGCCGACACAAACACCTGGCCCATCTAGGAGTGGCACTGCAGTGTCACGCAGGATGGCCCTTCCAAAAAACACTCCCCAAACAGCACATGACGCAAAGAAAAAAAGAGGTGCAATGAGGTAGCTGTGTGACTAAGCTCAGCGACCCAAGTGCCCGACACAAACACCTGGCCCATCTAGGAGTGGCACTGCAGTGTCACGCAGGATGTCCCTTCCAAAAAACCCTCCCCAAACAGCACATGACGCAAAGAAAAAAAGAGGCGCAATGAGGTAGCTGTGTGAGTAAGATTAGCGACCCTAGTGGCCGACACAAACACCGGGCCCATCTAGGAGTGGCACTGCAGTGTCACGCAGGATGTCCCTTCCAAAAAACCCTCCCCAAACAGCACATGACGCAAAGAAAAATAAAAGAAAAAAGAGGTGCAAGATGGAATTGTCCTTGGGCCCTCCCACCCACCCTTATGTTGTATAAACAGGACATGCACACTTTAACCAACCCATCATTTCAGTGACAGGGTCTGCCACACGACTGTGACTGATATGACGGGTTGGTTTGGACCCCCACCAAAAAAGAAGCAATTAATCTCTCCTTGCACAAACTGGCTCTACAGAGGCAAGATGTCCACCTCATCATCATCCTCCGATATATCACCGTGTACATCCCCCTCCTCACAGATTATCAATTCGTCCCCACTGGAATCCACCATCTCAGCTCCCTGTGTACTTTGTGGAGGCAATTGCTGCTGGTCAATGTCTCCGCGGAGGAATTGATTATAATTCATTTTAATGAACATCATCTTCTCCACATTTTCTGGATGTAACCTCGTACGCCGATTGCTGACAAGGTGAGCGGCGGCACTAAACACTCTTTCGGAGTACACACTTGTGGGAGGGCAACTTAGGTAGAATAAAGCCAGTTTGTGCAAGGGCCTCCAAATTGCCTCTTTTTCCTGCCAGTATAAGTACGGACTGTGTGACGTGCCTACTTGGATGCGGTCACTCATATAATCCTCCACCATTCTTTCAATGTTGAGAGAATCATATGCAGTGACAGTAGACGACATGTCCGTAATCGTTGTCAGGTCCTTCAGTCCGGACCAGATGTCAGCATCAGCAGTCGCTCCAGACTGCCCTGCATCACCGCCAGCGGGTGGGCTCGGAATTCTGAGCCTTTTCCTCGCACCCCCAGTTGCGGGAGAATGTGAAGGAGGAGATGTTGACAGGTCGCGTTCCGCTTGACTTGACAATTTTGTCACCAGCAGGTCTTTGCACCCCAGCAGACTTGTGTCTGCCGGAAAGAGAGATCCAAGGTAGGTTTTAAATCTAGGATCGAGCACGGTGGCCAAAATGTAGTGCTCTGATTTCAACAGATTGACCACCCGTGAATCCTTGTTAAGCGAATTAAGGGCTGCATCCACAAGTCCCACATGCCTAGCGGAATCGCTCCCTTTTAGCTCCTTCTTCAATGCCTCCAGCTTCTTCTGCAAAAGCCTGATGAGGGGAATGACCTGACTCAGGCTGGCAGTGTCTGAACTGACTTCACGTGTGGCAAGTTCAAAGGGCATCAGAACCTTGCACAACGTTGAAATCATTCTCCACTGCACTTGAGACAGGTGCATTCCACCTCCTATATCGTGCTCAATTGTATAGGCTTGAATGGCCTTTTGCTGCTCCTCCAACCTCTGAAGCATATAGAGGGTTGAATTCCACCTCGTTACCACTTCTTGCTTCAGATGATGGCAGGGCAGGTTCAGTAGTTTTTGGTGGTGCTCCAGTCTTCTGTACGTTGTGCCTGTACGCCGAAAGTGTCCCGCAATTCTTCTGGCCACCGACAGCATCTCTTGCACGCCCCTGTCGTTTTTTAAAAAATTCTGCACCACCAAATTCAAGGTATGTGCAAAACATGGGACGTGCTGAAATTTGCCCATATTTAATGCACACACAATATTGCTGGCGTTGTCCGATGCCACAAATCCACAGGAGAGTCCAATTGGGGTAAGCCATTCTGCGATGATCTTCCTCAGTTGCCGTAAGAGGTTTTCAGCTGTGTGCGTATTCTGGAAAGCGGTGATACAAGGCGTAGCCTGCCTAGGAAAGAGTTGGCGTTTGCGAGATGCTGCTACTGGTGCCGCCGCTGCTGTTCTTGCGGCGGGAGTCCATACATCTACCCAGTGGGCTGTCACAGTCATATAGTCCTGACCCTGCCCTGCTCCACTTGTCCACATGTCCGTGGTTAAGTGGACATTGGGTACAACTGCATTTTTTAGGACACTGGTGAGTCTTTTTCTGACGTCCGTGTACATTCTCGGTATCGCCTGCCTACAGAAGTGGAACCTAGATGGTATTTGGTAACGGGGGCACACTGCCTCAATAAATTGTCTAGTTCCCTGTGAACTAACGGCGGATACCGGACGCACGTCTAACACCAACATAGTTGTCAAGGACTCAGTTATCCGCTTTGCAACAGGATGACTGCTGTGATATTTCATCTTCCTCGCAAAGGACTGTTGGACAGTCAATTGCTTACTGGAAGTAGTACAAGTGGGCTTACGACTTCCCCTCTGGGATGACCATCGACTCCCAGCAGCAACAACAGCAGCGCCAGCAGCAGTAGGCGTTACACGCAAGGATGCATCGGAGGAATCCCAGGCAGGAGAGGACTCGTCAGAATTGCCAGTGACATGGCCTGCAGGACTATTGGCATTCCTGGGGAAGGAGGAAATTGACACTGAGGGAGTTGGTGGGGTGGTTTGCGTGAGCTTGGTTACAAGAGGAAGGGATTTACTGGTCAGTGGACTGCTTCCGCTGTCGGCCCAAGTTTTTGAACTTGTCACTGACTTATTATGAATGCGCTGCAGGTGACGTATAAGGGAGGATGTTCCGAGGTGGTTAACGTCCTTACCCCTACTTATTACAGCTTGACAAAGGGAACACACGGCTTGACACCTGTTGTCCGCATTTCTGGTGAAATACTTCCACACCGAAGAGCTGATTTTTTTGGTATTTTCACCAGGCATGTCAACGGCCCTATTCCTCCCACGGACAACAGGTGTCTCCCCGGGTGCCTGACTTAAACAAACCACCTCACCATCAGAATCCTCCTGGTCAATTTCCTCCCCAGCGCCAGCAACACCCATATCCTCCTCATCCTGGTGTACTTCAACACTGACATCTTCAATCTGACTATCAGGAACTGGACTGCGGGTGCTCCTTCCAGCACTTGCAGGGGGCGTGCAAATGGTGGAAGGCGCATGCTCTTCACGTCCAGTGTTGGGAAGGTCAGGCATCGCAACCGACACAATTGGACTCTCCTTGTGGATTTGGGATTTCGAAGAACGCACAGTTCTTTGCGGTGCTACTGCTTTTGCCAGCTTGAGTCTTTTCATTTTTCTAGCGAGAGGCTGAGTGCCTCCATCCTCATGTGAAGCTGAACCACTAGCCATGAACATAGGCCAGGGCCTCAGCCGTTCCTTGCCACTCCGTGTCGTAAATGGCATATTGGCAAGTTTACGCTTCTCCTCCGACAATTTTATTTTAGGTTTTGGAGTCCTTTTTTTACTGATATTTGGTGTTTTGGATTTGACATGCTCTGTACTATGACATTGGGCATCGGCCTTGGCAGACGACGTTGCTGGCATTTCATCGTCTCGGCCATGACTAGTGGCAGCAGCTTCAGCACGAGGTGGAAGTGGATCTTGATCTTTCCCTAATTTTGGAACCTCAACATTTTTGTTCTCCATATTTTAATAGGCACAACTAAAAGGCACCTCAGGTAAACAATGGAGATGGATGGATACTAGTATACAATTATGGATGGACTGCCGAGTGCCGACACAGAGGTAGCTACAGCCGTGGACTACCGTACTGTACTGTGTCTGCTGCTAATATAGACTGGTTGATAAAGAGATGTAGTAGTAGTATGTATGTATAAAGAAGAAAGAAAAAAAAACCACGGGTAGGTGGTATACAATTATGGACGAACTGCCGAGTGCCGACACAGAGGTAGCTACAGCCGTGGACTACCGTACTGTACTGTGTCTGCTGCTAATATAGACTGGTTGATAAAGAGATGTAGTAGTAGTATGTATGTATAAAGAAGAAAGAAAAAAAAACCACGGGTAGGTGGTATACAATTATGGACGGACTGCCCAGTGCCGACACAGAGGTAGCTACAGCCGTGGACTACCGTACTGTACTGTGTCTGCTGCTAATATAGACTGGTTGATAAAGATATGTAGTAGTAGTATGTATGTATAAAGAAGAAAGAAAAAAAAACCACGGGTAGGTGGTATACAATTATGGACGGACTGCCGAGTGCCGACACACAGGTAGCTACAGCCGTGGACTACCGTACTGTACTGTGTCTGCTGCTAATATAGACTGGTTGATAAAGAGATGTAGTAGTAGTATGTATGTATAAAGAAGAAAGAAAAAAAAACCACGGGTAGGTGGTATACAATTATGGACGGACTGCCCAGTGCCGACACAGAGGTAGCTACAGCCGTGGACTACCGTACTGTACTGTGTCTGCTGCTAATATAGACTGGTTGATAAAGAGATGTAGTAGTAGTATGTATGTATAAAGAAGAAAGAAAAAAAAACCACGGGTAGGTGGTATACAATTATGGACGGACTGCCCAGTGCCGACACAGAGGTAGCTACAGCCGTGGACTACCGTACTGTACTGTGTCTGCTGCTAATATAGACTGGTTGATAAAGAGATGTAGTATGTATGTATAAAGAAGAAAGAAAAAAAAACCACGGGTAGGTGGTATACAATTATGGACGGACTGCCGAGTGCCGACACAGAGGTAGCTACAGCCGTGGACTACCGTACTGTACTGTGTCTGCTGCTAATATAGACTGGTTGATAAAGAGATGTAGTAGTAGTATGTATGTATAAAGAAGAAAGAAAAAAAAACCACGGGTAGGTGGTATACAATTATGGACGGACTGCCGAGTGCCGACACAGAGGTAGCTACAGCCGTGAACTACCGTACTGTGTCTGCTGCGACTGGATGATAAATAATGATATAAAAAATATATATATATCACTACTGCAGCCGGACAGGTATATATTATATAATGACGGACCTGCTGGACACTGTCTGTCAGCAGAATGAGTTTTTTATAGAATAAAAAAAAAAACACCACACAAGTGAAGTCACACGACGAGTGTTTAACTTTTTCAGGCAATCACAATATAGTATACTATACTACTAACTATACTGGTGGTCAGTGTGGTCAGGTGGTCACTGGTCAGTCACACTGGCAGTGGCACTCCTGCAGCAAAAGTGTGCACTGTTTAATTTTAATAATAATATGTACTCCTGGCTCCTGCTATAACCTATAACTGGCACTGCAGTGCTCCCCAGTCTCCCCCACAATTATAAGATGTGTGAGCTGAGCACAGTCAGATACGAGTGTTTAACTTTTTCAGGCAATCACAATATAGTATACTATACTACTAACTATACTGGTGGTCAGTGTGGTCAGGTCACTGGTCAGTCACACTGGCAGTGGCACTCCTGCAGCAAAAGTGTGCACTGTTTAATTTTAATAATAATATGTACTCCTGGCTCCTGCTATAACCTATAACTGGCACTGCAGTGCTCCCCAGTCTCCCCCACAATTATAAGATGTGTGAGCTGAGCACAGTCAGATATATACATAGATGATGCAGCACACTGGGCTGAGCAGTGCACACAGATATGGTATGTGACTGAGTCACTGTGTATCGTTTTTTTCAGGCAGAGAACGGATATATTAAATAAAACTGCACTGTCTGGTGGTCACTGTGGTCAGTCACTAGTAAACTCTGCACTCTCTACAGTTCTACAGTACTCCTAAGCTCCAGTAAATCAGGTCAATCTCTCTCTCTCTCTCTTCTAATCTAAATGGAGAGGACGCCAGCCACGTCCTCTCCCTATCAATCTCAATGCACGTGTGAAAATGGCGGCGACGCGCGGCTCCTTATATAGAATCCGAGTCTCGCGAGAATCCGACAGCGTCATGATGACGTTCGGGCGCGCTCGGGTTAACCGAGCAAGGCGGGAAGATCCGAGTCGCTCGGACCCGTGAAAAAAAACATGAAGTTCGTGCGGGTTCGGATTCAGAGAAACCGAACCCGCTCATCTCTAGTCGATTGTATGCCAAACATGTGTTTTCCCTCCTATTTTAGCTCTGGTGTACCTATTGAGTGTGCAGGGATGCTTTTCGGTTAGTTTGGGGTGATTTGGAGCAAGTTTGGTCTGCCATGCGGCCGACATGTGGTGTCGGTTGTATGCCAAACATGTGTTTTCCCTCCTATTTTAGCTCTGGTGTACCTCCTGAGTGTGCAGGGATGCTTTTCAGTTAGTTTGGGGTGATTTGGAGCAAGTTTGGTCGGCCATGCGGCCGACATCTGGTGTCGGTTGTATGCCAAACATGTGTTTTCCCTCCTATTTTAGCTCTGGTGTACCTCCTGAGTGTGCAGGGATGCCTTTCGGTTAGTTTGGGGTGATTTGGAGCAAGTTTGGTCGGCCATGCGGCCGACATGTGGTGTCGGTTGTATGCCAAACATGTGTTTTCCCTCCTATTTTAGCTCTGGTGTACCTCCTGAGTGTGCAGGGATGCTTTTCGGTTAGTTTGGGGTGATTTGGAGCAAGTTTGGTCGGCCATGCGGCCGACATGTGGTATCGGTTGTATGCCAAACATGTGTTTTCCCTCCTATTTTAGCTCTGGTGTACCTCCTGAGTGTGCAGGGATGCTTTTCGGTTAGTTTGGGGTGATTTGGAGCAAGTTTGGTCGGCCATGCGGCCGACATGTGGTGTCGGTTGTATGCCAAACATGTGTTTTCCCTCCTATTTTAGCTCTGGTGTACCTCCTGAGTGTGCAGGGATGCTTTTCGGTTAGTTTGGGGTGATTTGGAGCAAGTTTGGTCGGCCATGCGGCCGACATGTGGTGTCGGTTGTATGCCAAACATGTGTTTTCCCTCCTATTGTAGCTCTGGTGTACCTCCTGAGTGTGCAGGGATGCTTTTCGGTTAGTTTGGGTTGATTTGGAGCAAGTTTGGTCGACCATGCGGCCGACATGTGGTGTCGGTTGTATGCCAAACATGTGTTTTCCCTCATATTTTAGCTCTGGTGTACCTCCTGAGTGTGCAGGGATGCTTTTTGGCTAGTGTGTGTCAGCCATTTTGTGTGTGTCAGCCATTTTGTGTGTCAGCCATGGTTGATTTCCAGTATGTGCAGGGATGCTTGTACAGGGTTTTTTTTTTAAATTTTTTTTTTTTTTTTTGTGCTTTGGTCCTGCTTGAGAACTGGGGTCCCAGCAGCATGATGTGATTGCATTTAATTATGTAATGTGTTAAATTTTTCAATATATATAATTTTTTTTTTGTCTTTTTAAAACAGAGATGTCCAGGGACAAGCAGCCCCGATCCCCCCCTTCCCCCACCCACTCGGATCTATCCCTGCATAGCAACGAGGAGTGGGAGCCGACCCAGGAGGGGGATACGACCGCCAGGCATGCAGTGACCAGCCACGGTCGTCAAGGGCCCATGAGAAGTCTAAGAAAAAGCCTAGTAGAAAGGTACTGACAACACCTGCAGACACAAATAGCATCCAACTTGATCCACCCTAGTTTGCGCACTGCCATGCACACCTACAGGTATATGTGCGCAATGCCAGGGATACTGACACTCACAGGTACATACTGATCTTATTAAATGCATGGTTTGTTTTTTTCAATCCCTAAAGGCAAGAAGCCAGCCAGAGGAGCAGTCGGAGGAGGAAGCCTCTGGTGAAGATGCAGGACCGAAAAAGCCGCGTGGACCCAGATACACTGAGGCGGAAAACTGTGCTCTAGTGGATGGCGTCGACAGGTCCAACAACGTTCTGTATGGACCAAGGGCACAGACCACAGCAGCTAGGACAAAGCGAAGCATCTGTGATTCCATCACGAGCCAAGTCACTGCAGTATCTGGAAACCGCCGGAGCGCCAGAAACTGCATGAAGCGGTACAGTGATTGCCGCAGACAGACCAAAAAGAAGATGGGGATTCAGCGCCGACATGAGACAGCTACGGGAGGTGGCCCGGCTCTCAATCTGAAGTGGCTACCCTGGGAGAATGTTATTAGAAGGTGCATGAACCCTGCCATGGTCGAAGGAGTTCGCGGAGGTGTGGACTCTAGCCGTCCTGCTGGCTTTCCCGAGGAGGAAGAACCGCCCAGAAGACGGAAGAAGGCGGGAGATAAGCAGTCCAAAAGGAGGCCTGATGGTAAGAATACATTCAGATGAGCTGTATTAACGAAAAAATTGTTTTGTATTTGCTAATGTGATTATTTTTTTTTCAGACAGGCCTGCCCAGAGGACATCACCTGCGCGCAGGACATCGCCAGCGCGCGGACCGACACCTGCGCAGCAGGCATCGACAGCAGCGCGCAGGCCGACACCTGCGCAGCAAGCATCAGGAGCGCGCAGATCTTCACCTGTGCGCCACAGATCGTCATCGCACAGTTTGTCACCTGTGCACCAGACAACGTCGGCGCGCAGACTATCACCTGTGCGCCAGACATCAGCGCACAGAACTTCACCTGTGCGCCATACACCGTCGGCGACCACACCACAAGATGGGCGCCAAACTACAGCTCCTGCGCGCAGGCCATCACCAGATCGTCGTATCTCCAGGAGCTCTGGGACTGTGACTGAAGAGCCTCAAGACACAACCCTTGAGGACCCATCACCCGATCTGTTTGAGTCTACAGGGTTAACAGACGAGACTTTTCTTGGGTTTGAGGACAGCCGTGCAGACGTATCCAGCCAGACCCTTGAAAAGTCTTCAGATACGAGGACAAGTGAAGCTCCTGGAGCAGCGGCACCACAGGATGGAGAAGGTTTGTATTTAATTTTTGGGGGTGGGGGGGGGGGGGGGTGTGCAGCAGTTTTGTATAGTTTATTAACTTAAACAAATAATAAACTATACAAAACAGTGGTGCCACGGACCAGCAGCGGACTAGCTTCGGGAATTGGTTCCTACTACAGGCCGGATCTCCTCCTACAGGAGTCGTCAGAGGATGACGAGGTGGAAGTGCAGCAGGCTGCAGTTGCTACATCCCTGTGTGAGTAAATAGAATTGTGAGCCTTCAAACAAATGTATGATGAATGTGTATAATATTTTCTAATTTTCTTTTCAGCTGCCCAAATGCAAGTGGTGGCAGACGTCCAGGAAGGGCAGAATCCCTCAACTGTTCAGAGGGTTCACACCCTGGCATCGGAGATTACTTCCCGCCAGGATACGTACACAAATGTCGTTGGAAGCAGACTGGATAACATTGAGAGGACAATGGAGAAGATGTCAAACAGTCTGCTTGAAATGCAGAAGGCTCTTGCCGACAGCACGGCCACAATGCTACAGGTCAGAATGGAAGATCATAGGGAGACTATGGACGTCCTATACATTCTGGCCGAATCCATGAGCCGGCTCGTGGAGAACACAACATGTCTGGCACACAGCAATACCAACATGTCGGAGAGCCATCGACAATCCTCATCCAGCCAACAGCTCATCGCAACAACACTGCAGATGATCTATGACAAGCTCCCAGAACCAGCTCATCAACACGCTGGTGATCCACCATTTCCGCCGTCACAAGCCACAAGGACGCCTCGTACCCTTCCACAACTACCATCCCAGTACAGACAGTCACAGATGTACCAGGGATATACAGGGATGTACCCCACCCACCAGATGCCTCCACCACCGGCCGCCACATCTACAGCCGCATGGGCACAGAGGCCCAGTCAACGCACTACCCAGCCTCCCAGGACATCGACACCCCACCAGGAGGAACACCAGGATCCGGACAGACTTCCACCATAAGCCCGGTCGTATTGTTTTATTTACTTATATGTTTTTCATGTATCCCTTTCTTCCCCTCCCATTAGTTTGTTTTTTTCCTTACTATTGTTTTTTCTTTGTTGGGCTTCCCCACCCGTGACCGGGTACTACCATGGAGCTTTGTGTAGGCATACATGCGCGGGCATGTATGCGGGCGCGTGTGGTAACGGATGAAAGCTCCTTGTGGCTACATGTATGATGGGCCAAAGAGCAATTCTGATACCACTCTTTTACCCAAAAAATCCTTTTTGTAATGGTGTACAATAGGCTTTCACTGTTGTGTGAATTTACTATTCACTAGTGTGTGTTTTTGGCTTATTCATAGGATTGGGTGGAATATTGAAGTGGACGGCATAAGTTCGTGTTGTGCGTACCAAGGTGAGTAGAGCAATGTTTCAATGTATATATTCTAGAAACTTTGGACCGCCTGCCTTTGTGGAACCACACAGCCCAGCAATGGGTCATGCTGGGCTGTGTGGTTCCACAAATGTTAGCGTGTCAAAGTGCTGACCACTGACGCCACTATTCCACTTTGGACCGCCTGCCTTTGTGGAACCACACAGCCCAGCAATGGGTCATGCTGGGCTGTGTGGTTCCACAAATGTTAGCGTGTCAAAGTGCTGACCACTGACGCCACTATTCCACTTTGGACCGCCTGCCTTTGTGGAACCACACAGCCCAGCAATGGGTCATGCTGGGCTGTGTGGTTCCACAAATGTTAGCGTGTCAAAGTGCTGACCACTGACGCCACTATTCCACTTTGGACCGCCTGCCTTTGTGGAACCACACAGCCCAGCAATGGGTCATGCTGGGCTGTGTGGCTCCACAAATGTTCTTGGGAAAGAAATGAACATGACTTTAGTGTCTTTACTTAATATACTTTTTTTCTTTTCCCCACAGATATCTATCTACACAAGAAAAGAATATAAAGAATAACAAACTACTTTTTTGTTTTATTAACTGTCAATTTTTATTTCAAAAATAAAATCCAATTTTTCTTCAATAAATTTTTAAAAAGAGAAGTTTTCTGTGGTTTTTATTAAAAATATTTGATATGAAGTTGAATTGTACAGAAGTAGGTCGCACATGGAACATCAGGGGAACTGTGTTGTCTCTTCACATCCACGCCACTTGGGAAGGAAACACCGCAAGACCTGTGGAAGAGAACAGTATGAGGTTCCAGCTATTGGTAAAGTGTCACCCTGGTACTGAAAAGAGGTACAATCAACACGACACAAGCAGGTTACAGTGGGCCCAAATGCAATCCCCCGGCACTTGCGTCACTACACATCCAAACATTCCCTGACCAGTATTGGTGTATCAGGGAATGATTGGATGTGCAGTTTTGCTAATGCCGGAGGGCTGCACTTTGGACATGCCGGGGTGACTTGGACAAGAGGGAGTTTAGGGAAATACATCTCACCTGAGGGGGGGTTGTCTGCTACATGGCGGAGGGTCAGGTCCACATCACAAGTTGGTTGCCCATGGAACATCAGGGGAACTGTGTCTCTTCACATCCACGCCACTTGGGAAGGAAACACCGCAAGACCTGTGGAAGAGAACAGTATGAGGTTCCAGCTATTGGTAAAGTGTCACCATGGTACTGAAAAGAAGAGGTACAATCAACACGACACAAGCAGGTTACAGTGGGCCCAAATGCAATCCCCCGGCACTTGCGTCACTACACATCCAAACATTCCCTGACCAGTATTGGTGTATCAGGGAATGATTGGATGTGCAGTTTTGCTAATGCCGGAGGGCTGCACTTTGGACATGCCGGGGTGACTTGGACAAGAGGGAGTTTAGGGAAATACATCTCACCTGAGGGGGGGTTGTCTGCTACATGGCGGAGGGTCAGGCCACATCACAAGTTGGTTGCCCATGGAACATCAGGGGAACTGTGTCTCTTCACATCCACGCCACTTGGGAAGGAAACACCGCAAGACCTGTGGAAGAGAACAGTATGAGGTTCCAGCTATTGGTAAAGTGTCACCCTGGTACTGAAAAGAAGAGGTACAATCAACACGACACAAGCAGGTTACAGTGGGCCCAAATGCAATCCCCCGGCACTTGCGTCACTACACATCCAAACATTCCCTGACCAGTATTGGTGTATCAGGGAATGATTGGATGTGCAGTTTTGCTAATGCCGGAGGGCTGCACTTTGGACATGCCGGGGTGACTTGGACAAGAGGGAGTTTTGGGCAATACATCTCACCTGAGGGGGGTTGTCTGCTACATGGCGGAGGCTCAGGTCCACATCACAAGTAGGTTGCCCATGGTATAGTTGGATAAAAGGGTCCAATATTTGCAGAAACCCAACAACAGGAGAAAACGGGGAAACGAGTCGTCAACAGGACTATACTTTAAAAACAGGCCTGGGAAGGTACATCAACAGGACGGAAAACTCTGAAATACATGAATAAAGATGTTTTTTTTTTTTAATCTTACAATGTCTGTTTACACGATAATACAAATGTATACTCACAGGCAACAGAAAAAAAGTTTGGGAACACTGTCCGCCGGGAATCATCTCCTTCGTCCATACCCACCAGTAGAGCAGAAGAACATTTCCCGCATCCGAAAGCACTGCGACAAAGAGTCACCGGCAAACGGTTTGCGACACATGTTGTGTAAAATACAACATGCATTTACCATGCCGCAAACCTTCGCCAGGTGACCTCACCGCTAACCGCAAAGTTCCTACCATTGAATATAATGGAGAGGCTCTGTGATGCGCTGTCTGACAGCTCAGAAGTGCAGCCAATCAGCAGAGTGCAAGGACGTTGTGCACGCTGATTGGCTTAAGAGACCTTTCAGTGACAACAGTCACAAAGGGGTCTCTGCATTCGGGGAAAGGGGTCCATGTGTAAACATGGGTCCCCTTTCAGTCCGCTGGTCCTGGGTTTGTCGTGTTATTTTTTAGCCAAGTAAGTGGATTTATCTCTGGACACTAGAGATCAGGTGAGTGTTATTTATTTCACAGGTACCCTGGATCGACGGAGACTGTGGCAGTCGGCGTGTGAACATAGGTAAGTATGTGTGTGTTGGCAGTTGTGTAATAAAGTTTTACTCTCAAGGTGTGTGTCTCCTGTTTTTATTTGGGTATTTTTTTCCCAGTAGTACTACAGGTACCAGCGGGCCCATTTTTCTCCCGCATGCTGGTACTTGTGGTTCTCCAAGTACCAGCTTGCGGGGGAGGCTTGCTGGGACTTGTAGGACTACTGGAAAAAACAAGGGCCCTCATTCCGAGTCGTTCGCTCGGTAATTTTCTTCGCATCGCAGTGAAATTCCGCTTAGTACGCATGCGCAATATTCGCACTGCGACTGCGCCAAGTAATTTTACAATGAAGATAGTATTTTTACTCACGGCTTTTTCTTCGCTCTGGCGAACGTAGTGTGATTGACAGGAAATGGGTGTTACTGGGCGGAAACACGGCGTTTTCGGGGCGTGTGGATAAAAACGCTACCGTTTCCGGAAAAAACGCAGGAGTGGCCGGAGAAACGGGGGAGTGTCTGGGCGAACGCTGGGTGTGTTTATGACGTCAAACCAGGAACGACAAGCACTGAACTGAACGCAGATGCCGAGTAAGTCTGAAGCTACTCTGAAACTGCTAAGTAGTTTGTAATCGCAATATTGCGAATACATCGGTCGCAATTTTAAGAAGCTAAGATACACTCCCAGTAGGCGTAGGCTTAGCGTGAGCAACTCTGCTAAATTCGCCTTGCGAGCGATTAACTCGGAATGAGGGCCAATATTCTTTCAATTTTCTCAAGGCTATCAGCCCCCCATCCGCAGCCCTTGGATGGGGGGACAGCCTCGGGCTTCACCCCTGGCCCTTGGGTGGGTGGCTGGAGGGGGGGACCCCTTGATTGAAGGGGTCCCCACTCCCCCAGGTTACCCCGGCCATGGGTGACTAGTTGGATATTTAATGCCACGGCCGCAGGGCGCTGTATAAAAGTGACCCCCGGCTGTGGCATTATCTGTCCAGCTAGTGGAGCCCGATGTTGGTGTAAAAAATACGGGGGACCCCTACTCTTTTTGTCTCCCGTATTTATTGCACCAGCACCAGGCGCAGAGCCCGGTGCTGGTTTTAAAAATACGGGGGATCCCCTGTCAATTTTTCCCCTGCATTTTTAGAACCAGGACCAGCTCGAAGAGCCCGAGGCTGGTTATGCTTTGGAGGGGGGACCCCACGCCATTTTTTTTCAGGATTTTACCATTTATCTAAAAAAAAAAAAATTATTTAAAAAAATATATAAATAATACTTGTGCCTCCAAAAAAGTCAAACCTAGTACCTAATCCCTCCTAATATAAATAGATATGCTATTACCAAAAAAAAAAAACACCAAAAAAAACGTGTTTTACATTTTTTTTATTAGTTTCACCCACCAAAGTGTGGCGGATTGAAAATGACGAATTTGCTGTCTAAAAGCACTGTTGTCGAATTTTCAAACTTCCATTGAATAGACTTTGGTCGAATTGCAGCATTTGTACCATTGCAAAAAAAGTCGAATTTGACAAAAGTCGATTTTCCAAAAGTCGAATTTTGAATGTCCGTTTTTTGGCGTAAAGTACTGGATTGCATTGTCGATTTTTTTTTTTTGTCGAAAAAGTCCCGAAATTCGACAATTTCAGGAATTCGACAGCAATTGCATATACCTATTAGTGTTTACCCAGTAGCTGCTGTATATATATTAAATGCGCTAAATTTATGTGCCCCCCCCTCTCTTTTTACCCTTTCTACCGTGAGTCTGCAGGGGAGAGCCTGGGGAGCTTCCTCTCAGCGGAGCTGTGGAGAGAAAATGGCGCTGGTGAGTGCTGAGGAAGAAGGCCCCGCCCCCTCAGCGGCGGGCTTCTGTCCCGCGATTTTGTGTAAAATTAATGGCGGGGGCTCATGCATATAACAGTGTCCAACTGTATATATGCTGCTTTTGCCAGAAGGTATCTAATTGCTGCCCAGGGCCCCCCCCCCCTGCACCCTACAGTGACCAGAGTGTGTGGGTTAGTGTGGGCACAATGGCGCACAGCTGCAGTGCTGTGCGCTACCTCATATGAAGACAGGAGTCTTCTGCCGCCGATTTTGACGTCTTCTTTCTTCAACCCGCCGGCTTCTGACTTCTGGCTCTGCGAGGGGGATGGCGGCGCGGCTCCGGTCACGGACGACAAGGTCAGGTCCTGTGTTCGATCCCTCTGGAGCTAATGGTGTCCAGTAGCCTAAGAAGCGCAACCTAGCCGCAGTTAGTAGGTTTGCTTCTCTCCCCTCAGTCCCACGAAGCAGAGAGTTTGTTGCCAGCAGAAACTCTCTGAAAATAAAAAAACCTAACTAAAATACTTTCTTATTAGCAAGCTCAGGAGAGCTCACTAAAATGCACCCAGCTCTGTCTGGGCACAGATTCTAACTGAGGTCTGGAGGAGGGGCATAGAGGGAGGAGCCAGTGCACACCAGTAGTACTAAATCTTTCTTAGAGTGCCCAGTCTCCTGCGGAGCCCGTCTATTCCCCATGGTCCTTACGGAGTCCCCAGCATCCACTAGGACGTTAGAGAAAGTATGCACAGGAATGCTATCTATGGCATAGTAACTAAATTGCACCAGGCATCTTGCACCATATGGCGTAACAAGGATAGGTGTATGAGAACAAGTCTGCAGGTGCATAATAACCTTGTATCACAGAATATGATCAACTGATTTTTTGAGGGGTTCAGTAATTAGTTTATTAGTAATCTCCTTATAAGAACCAAATAGAGCAGTGGTGCAAATTGGGGGGAAGGGGGTTCTGAGTAGCCAGAAACACCTCTTGACAAATTAAATTTTCAATGGCCTGCTCTTGTGGCCATTGAAAATAAAATTTGCCATTAAGCCACGCCCCCTTACTGCAAAATGATGCAGATGTGGGGGTCCAATATGTAATTCTGGAGGCGCCTAATGACATGGTGTGTGGACCTGTCTTTATTTGAAACCTACTGCATGGTAAGAGAGATAGAGATAGGGAAATTTACTAAGCTCCCGATTTTGACCGAGATTGTGTTTTTTCTTCAAAGTGTCATCTCGGGAATTTACTAAACTCAAATCACGGCAGTGATGAGGGCATTCGTATTTTTTTGGAACTCAAAGAAAAAAATTACGAATGAATACACAATCGGTCAAATACGCATGTAATTTGGTAGAACTCGGTAATTTACTAAAAAGTGTAATTCACAAACACTGCCGGCAATAGCCAAACACTGCCATGAAAAAATACAAATCGTAAAAAAGTGCTAAAATAAAACAGATCTGCTTTTTTTTACCGTGTTCTGATAGGCATGCACGGATCCATGAGATCCGTGCATGTTTATCAGTGGGAAGGGGTGGGAGAGTGTTAAATTTGTTGAAAAAAAAGCGTAGGGTCCCCCCTCCTAAGCAAAACCAGCCTCGGGCTCTTTAAGCCGGTCCTGGTTGAAAAAATATGGGGAAAAAAGTGACAGGGGTTCCCCCATATTTAATCAACCAGCACCGGGCTCTGCGCCTGGTCCTGGTTCCAAAAATACGGGGACAAAAAGCGTAGGGGTCCCCCGTATTTCTGAAACCAGCACCGGGCTCCACTAGCCAGATACATAATGCCACAGCCGGGGGACACTTTTATATTGGTCCCTGCGGCCCTGGCATTACACACCCAACTAGTCACCCCTGGCCGGAGTACCCTGGAGGAGTGGGAACCCCTTAAATCAAGGGGTCCCCCCCTCCAGCCAACCAAGGGCCAGGGGTGAAGCCCGAGGCTGTCCCCCCATCCAAGGGCGGCAGATGGGGGGCTGATAGCCTTTTTGACAAAATGTGAATATTGTTTTTAGTAGCAGTACAACAAGTCCCAGCAAGCCTCCCCCGCAAGCTGGTACTTGGAGAACCACAAGTACCAGCATGCGGAGGAAAACCGGGCCCGCTGGTACCTGTAGTACTACTACTAAAAAAATACCCCAATAAAAACAGGAGACACACACCTTGAAAGTAAAAGTTTATTACATACATCCACACCTCCAAACATACATACTTACCTATGTTCACACGAGGGTCGGTCCTCTTCTCCATGTAGAATCCATGGGGTACCTGTGAAAAAAATTATACTCACATAATCCAGTGTAGATCGGTCCTCTTCTGTTCTTTTTGTAATCCACGTACTTTGCAAAATAAAAAAACGAACACCCGACCACGCATTGAAAGGGGCCCCATGTTTTCACATGGGACTCCTTTCCCCGACTGCCAGGAACCCCCCCTGACTTCTGTCTAAGAGGGTTCCTTCAGCCAATCAGGGAGTGCCATGTCGTGGCACCCTCCTGATTGGCTGTGTGCTCCTGTAGTGTCTGTCAGGCAGCACACGGCAGTGATACAATGTAGCGCCTATGCGCTCCATTGTAACCAATGTTGGGAACTTTGTGGTCAGCGGTGAGGTTACTTTCGGTCAACTGCTGACCACAAATTTACCCCAGAGTGTGTGTGTGTGTGCAGCACGATGTTATCACACACACGGCGCCTCCGGATAGCACCAGTGGAGCGGCCGCCGGTCACAGCTCATCAACCGATCCCTCTCGGGACCTCACAGGATCAAGTCAGCAGCGATGTGGTTACATCCAGTGTCCAATTACCAAACCAACGCGTTTCATCACGAAGTCCTCATGACGAAACGCGTTGGGTGGTAATTGGACACTGGATGTAACCACATCGCTGCTGACTTGATCCTGTGAGGTCCCGAGAGGGATCGGTTGATGAGCTGTGACCGGCGGCCGCTCCACTGGTGCTATCCGGAGGTGCCATGTGTGTGATAACATCGTGCTGCTTGTCTCTTTTTGAGATGTATGTATACATATACTTCTTTTAATTAAATGCTCACAACTGTTTACTGATATCCGCGCTCCTCATTTGTTCTTTTACATGTATCTTTATTAAGCCTGTGGTACGGCTTTCTTTGGAGGATGCAGCAGTTGACACAGAGTCTAATCAAGATCTTACAAATACTGGACTTTCTCAAGTATATTGGACTGGTTGGAGTATTGCGCAATTATCCTTTTTTCTGTTATGAATATATATATATATATATATATATATATATATAGACCAATGTGGGGTACCTTTAACTATTGTCCACAGAAAGGAAAACCAGGCGGCACTCCAAGGGTTTTGTTCAAGCAAAAGATTTGTATTAAAGTGACAGTGCAAAAAAATTAATCCAGCATAGTGCAAGCCACCGACGTTTCAACGCCCATCAGGCGTTTTTTTCAAGGTGCTATGCTATAAAGTGCAACGTGACAAGCAGCAAAAACAAACATGTTTGTTTGGTGCATTCTGAGAAAAAAAAAAAAAAAGAACGTACTGGTGAGCTTGGCAACACAAAAAGGCATGGACATCCATGGAAGACAACAGTAGTGGATGACGGTAGGATCCATTCCATTGTAATAGAAAAACACTTCACAACATCCAGCCAAGTGAAGAACACTCTCCAGGAGGTATGGATATTATTGTTATCCAAGTCTACTATAAAGTGAACACTTCAAAAATCAAATACAAACCCAAGAACCTAATTCTCAAAATTAGAAAGGCCAGATTAGACTTTGTCAAAATACATCTAAAAAAGCCAGCCCAGTCCGGGAATAGAATTCTCTGGACAGATGAAATTAAGATCAACCTGTACGAGAATGATGGGAAGAATAAAGTATGGAGATGGAGAAAGCTTAGAATGGCTCATGATCCAAAGCTTATCACATGTTTTGTAAAACACGGTGGAGGCAGTATGATGACATGTTCTTGCATAGCTTCCAATGGCACTTAGTCACCAGGGTTTATTGATGATGTGACAAAAGACAGTAGCAGCTGGGCTAATTCTGAAGTGCAATACTGTCTGCTTAGATTCAGTTGATTGTATGGTGCTTCAGAGTACTGATTTGCAATGACCCAAAACATCCTGTGAAAGCAACCCTGGAGTTTATTAAGGCAAAGAAGTGGAATATTCTGCAACTACCAGGTCAATCACCTGATCTCCACCCAAACAAGCAATTATTTCACTTGCTGAAGACAATACTAAAGGCAGAAAGACCCAAAAACAAACAACTGGAGACACCTGCGGAAAAAGCCTGTCAAAGCATGACAAATGAGGAAACCCAGCATTCGGTGATGTCCATGAGTTCCAGACTTCAGAGAGAGACCCCCCTTCCCCTCACCATAAAAATTGTATGTTTGTCTCTGCACAGGAACAGATTTTACTCAGTGTAACTATAGCAAACGCAGGATTTTTAGAGTCAGGTTTCCAAATGTAATCCACAATCTTCCACTCTGCGGAACATTGGAGCAAGGGTGCGAGTCTGGGGGAGTGGTATAAATGCCTAGTTATGACCCTGGACATACAGTATATGTATACCTTGGTCTTTTTATACACTGGATAGTGTATAGAGTACAGTATTACTAATTAACAATATGGATGGTCTAGGGATGTAGTCATGTGACCGGCGGTCAGGAGACCGACGGTCACATAACCTCCCCCTAAATCCTGCCCCCTCACAATTCCGACAGTCGGCATGCCGACCAACAGGGACTTTTCCCACTCGTGGGTGTCCACGACACTCATAGGGCGGGATTCAAGTCTTTTCACCCCTTTCCACGCCCGTTCTGTTTCTGCCCTCAGGGGCGTGGTATCATTATTTCAGCACGCTACCCCCAAATTAGAGAGGCACCCAACCCTTTACACAGCTAAACCTGATCACTATGGGCACAATATGCATGATAACGAAGATCATTTTAGAAAGGAAATTGGGTGTGATATATCATTTGAATCCCACCCATAGAGTGAGAATAGAACCCATGGTGACTGCAGGTCGCCACCGAGTTCACAGCTTAGCAAGCAAAGCGATCTCCTTACCGCCGGTCACGCATACTACACCCATAGTCTGTATCAAACATATTTAACTAATAAAAATGAAAGGTCAGGAAAAGGTTAAACATCCCATAATAAATAAATAAATAAATAAATAAATAAATACACACACAAACATTAGAGAACCAGTAGGAGAGAAAACTGCACTTTTTAAGCATACATTCTCCCACCTCATGGTAAAGCACCTGTCTCTGCTTCCTGGCAGCTCCCCTCTGGTCCAGTGCAGTGATTGAGGGTTCAGATCCACATACACAACAAAGATGCTACCTCTGGGCATGTGCAGCAGCAGCTCTGCTTTGTCCCTGAAACTGCATGATGTGGCTGCAGCTCTAGTAATCATGTTATATACCATTGCTATTGTCATAATTTGAGTCAATTGCCAAGAGAACGAGGGTTTCCGGGCAACCAGAAACTCACCCTGCGTTTGCCTTTAATATATTCACGCATAAAACAGATTTTAGAATGAAAACTTATTAGATACTTGCCACAAAACAAGTGTATTCAGTATTCACAGTATCGATTTGAAAAACACAGTACCAGATAAAATTGTATTAAAATCTAAAAACAAATATGTACTCAGAATAAACAGTAATAAAATCAAAATATAATGCTTAAAATCAAAGTAAGATATAATAGGGTTATCACACTTCCATAGCTAGGCATTTCCCAGGACATGGCTTGCTTCCTCAGGCAGTGTTGTACATTGTACTCTACATGATCCTAAACCAAGCATATGTAACTATGAGCAACGGAGAGTTTTTGCATCTCTGGAGCCCCTCCAATCTGGTTGCTATGGGCAAAACCACCATTCTTCATCTTTAGAAAGCTTAGTTAATCTATATTTTAGTTCCATGCTGATGCATCAGCCCCAGTTAGCTCACTTTACACTAATTAATGTTTCATTGATAAGGTATTACAGATGTGTCCATATACAGCACACCTAGCTACTAAACACCATACGGTGCGAGACGCCCGGAATAACTGAGTCGTTCCGAGATGAGTATCATAGCATCTTTGTCATAAAATTTAGCATCATATGCACATTGCAGATGCAGGAAAAAGCGGTCACAGTGCACTGCAGACGACGAGCTGTGACTTTAACCGTACAGGAATTATTTTTAAAAACATACAAAGTCGCAGATGAAGCACAATGGAAATTGACATGAGAAAATGCCCCAGCCGCTGCATTGTAGCACTTTGTACACAGATTCAATATCAGGGGTGAATGTATGAATCAGTGAAAAGAGTGGAGAAGTTGCCCTTGACAACCAATTAGCTTTAAAGGAACATTTATCAAGTACATTCTATAAAATTATAGGTAGCAGCTGTTTTGTTGCCATGGGCAACTTTTCCAATGGCTCACTTCTCCACTCTTTTCACTACTTCATACATCTTCCCTGTTGTCACACTCAGATGTACAAATGTCACACATCAAACTGATAAGTCCAATCTAGGAAAGATGTGAACTCTCCATTACTACACCCCCCCCCCCCCACTACCACCATACTCACCCTGCCAGAGCCCTGGCCGGACGAAAAGGGGGCATGGTCTGATTTAAAGGAGCCGTGGCCTCGCGGGTCTCCTCTTCTTCACTCCGGGGGGTGTATCCAGCTTCCTTGGAGATGCTGGCTGCCCCCAGAGACTAGGCAGCGTGCAGTGCCAGCTCCTTTTCTGTGACAGGAGCCGAGTGCTGCAGGGGGTTATCACACTGCAGCACTCAGCTCCTGTCACTGCAGAAGAGCCAGCACTTGGTGCCACCCCTTCCGTGGGTGACGCCTGGGTGCGGGCTGCACCCCCGCACCCGCCTTCTGACTCCACTGCATATACGTATCCTGCATACAGGGACAGGAGTGAAAAGAGTTTGTGTCGTGAAGCTTTTGAGATCTATTCTATTTGAATGTAATTTAGGGCAGGATGTAATTAGCCGTGGTTAATTACTGCAGGCTAATTGATCTGCCGGGGCTATTCAGTCATAGCACACATGCTGTAGTTAATGTGGATTTCTGTTTGATCCTGAGGATGCGTGAACAGAAGTCACGTTGAATGACCTGATCTCGGGTGCCACGAACCTGTTAACCCACAGCTCTGGGAACTTATCCTGGATTCTGAGGGTTAACACATGTTAGGTAATTTACAGCGCAAGCAAAAGGGGCAGCTACCGCCTTTTTCCCATATTAAATTAATCAGCACAGTCTCCTGATTCCTCCTAGTCACATCGTGTCTAAGACGCATTTTTGGCAAAAAAAAGACGGCCGACACTAGCAGAGTTGCACATGACCTGGCGGCTCACTGGCGCCAGGAATCTCATGCTGTGTGGCTTATTGAGGCTAGATGTAGAGGACACATCTGTATGACCAACTTCAAATCTTTGAGTCTACTCCATCACTCATAGAGCAATTTCCCGGTAAGACACCGTAGTTAGTCTTACTGTGCCGGCAGTGATGATTGGTTACATTTTTCAGCAGTAAGAAAAGTAACATGCATATATAGTAGGATAGGGCACTGCCTTTGGTTTGGTGAACTTCCCTCTGAGGACATTTGGGCGAGATGCTGAGTTTGAACACAATTGTATCCCAGATTTTAGGTGTAAAAAACGTACTCCAAAAAAATGCAATTGCTTGCATATGCAAAACTTTATAAATCTGCAGTCAGATTGGCTCCCATAGCATATGTGCCTGCTTTATGTAACAAACACCATAAAACATGTGCTATTAGAGCAACATACAGTATGCAAGCACTGTTAGGAGTGCATAATATAAACAAAACTTCTTGAAAAGAGCAGGTACGACTTTCCTTATCCTGTATGCATAATAATTTTTTTTTTGTAAATACACTCAAAAAATCCTATAATAAGTACAAACGACATAATCATTAAGTCCTAAAGTTTGATGCATTTAATCTCATGTGCTAAATAATCCATAACACACAATATTTCTATCATTTTTTCACAAGAAATAAGCAAACATGATGAAGCCGTGTGTGAAAAAATGGGATTTTAAATACCTAATGGTAAATCCTTTTCTCGTAGTTCCTAGGGGATACTGGGAATCCATTTAGTACCGTGGGGTATAGATGGGTACACTAGGAGCCATGGGCACTTTAAGAAGTTTAAATACGTGTGCTAGCTACCCCCTCTATGCCCCTCCCACCAGACTCAGTTCAGGAAACTGTGCCCGGAGGAGACGGACAAACTTTGAGAGAAGGAAAATAGAAAGTGGTAGTGGCAAAGTGGTGAGAGTTCGAACCAGCACACCCATCACAAGAAGATAGCCAAGCTAACCACAACTTGAAACAGGAACAGCAATAGCTGAACCAAACAACAGTTAACAAATAACTTATCAGGCAAACGCAGCACTGGGCGCCCAGTATCCCCTACGGACTATGAGAAAAGGATTTACCAGTAGGTATTCAAAATCCTATTTTCTCTTACATCCTAGGGGATACTGGGAATCCATTTAGTACCATGGGGAAGTACCAAAGCTTCTGTGCCTGCAGAACTGATTGACCAAACTGAAGGTCCTCAGAAGCCAAGGTATTGAACTTGTAAAACTTTGCAAACGTGTCCGAACCCGACCAAGTAGCTGCTCGGCAAAGCTGTAATGCCAAGACCCCCGGGCAGCCGCACAGGAGGAACCCACTGACCTAGTAGAGTGGGCCTGAACAGATTATAGAATAGGCAAACTTGCCGTGGAATAAGCATGTTGGATAGTAAGCCTGAGCCAGAGTGCAATGGACTGCTTTGACGCAGGACACCCAATTTTATTGGCATCATAGAGAACAAACAGAGAATCCGATTTCCTGTACGAGTCGTTCTCTTTACATACTGTATATCTTCAAAGCCCGTACCACATCCAAGGACTTTAAAACAGTAGATGGGTCAGCAACAACCGGAAATACAATTGGCTGGTTGATGTGAAACGCCGACACCACCTTAGGAAGAAATTGCTGACAAGTCTGAGCTCAGCTCTGACCTCATGGAAAATGGAGTAGGAACTCTTGTGAGACAACACCCCCAGTTCCAAGACGCGCCTTTTCGAGGCCAAGGTCAAAAGCGTGATGGTCTTTCATGTAAGACACTTTTCTTCAACCTCCAGTAACAATTCAAACCAGTCCGGTTTGAAGAAACCGCAGAACCAACTGGAGATCCCAAGGTGACGTAGGACGCACAAAGGGAGATTGGATATGAAGGACACCCTTCAAAAATGTCTGTACTTCCGTAGAGAAGCCATTTGTTTCTGAGAGAAAATAGACAAGGCCTAAATCTGAACCTTTATGAAACCTAGGCATAGGCCCACGTCCACAACCGACTGCAGGAATAGCAGTAAACGTCCCAGATGAAATTCCACCGTAGAATATCGTCTGCTCACACACCAAGAGGCATATTTCTTCCAACTACGATGGTAATATTTCAACGTTACCCCTTTCCTGGCATGGATCATATTCGGGATGACCTTGTCGGGAATCCCTTTCTGGGCTAGAATCAGCCGCTCAACTTCCATGCCGTCAAACGCAGCCTTGGTAAGTCTTGATAAATGAATGGACCCTGTTGCAGAAGGTCCTCTCAAAGAGGTAGAGGCCACAGATCTTCGCTTAGCATCTTTACAAGATCTGCATACCAGGCCCTTCTTGGCCAGTCCGGAGCAATCAGTATTGCTTGAACTCTTTCCCTTTTTATTCTTTTGAGAACTCTTGGGATCAGAGGGATTGGAGGAAATAAGTATACAAGTTGGTATACCCACGGAGTCACCACAGCCTGTAGGACCCTCGACCTGGAACAATACCGCCTTAGCTTCTTGTTTAGACGAGAGGCCATCATGTCGATTGCTGAGGAAATTCGCTTCCCAGTTGACTACTCCAGTGTGGTTTTCTGTCCAGAGGAGGATCCTTGGCACTTTTGACATTGCCACTCTGCTTTTCGTTCCACCTTGTCGGTTTATGTAAGTCACCACCGTCACATCCGACTGAACCTGCGTGGCCTGATTCTGAAGAAGTGAAGAGGCCTTTAGAAGGGCATTGTAGATTGCCCTGAGCTCCAGGATGTTTTTGGGAAGGACGACGTCCTGATTTGACCACCACCTTCCTTGAAACTGCACCCCCTGGGTGACTTCTCCCCAACCTCAGAGGCTTGTGTCGGTGGTTAACAGAATCCAATTCTGAATCCCGAACCTTCAACGCTTCACCAGGTGAGAAGTCCGCAACCACCACAGGAGAGAGATCCTGGCATTTCATGACAGATGAATCCTCTGATGCATGTGTAGATGCGATCCGGACCATTTGTCCAACAGATCCAGCTGGAAGGGCCTTGCATGAAACCTTCCATACTGAATTGCCTCATAAGAGGCCACCATTTTCCCCAGAAGACAGATGAACTGATGTACTGAGATTCTGGTCGGCTTCAAGACAGCCCAAACCATTACCATTGCCTTTTCCGAGGGAAGGAACACCTTCTGAGACTCTGTGTCCAGGATCAGTCCCAGGAAATGGAGCATTTGCATTGGTACTAGATGAGATTTTGGCAGGTTCAGAATCCACCCATGGTCCAGGAGTAATCTGGTTGTGAGACCAATGTTCACCAACAACTATTCCCTGGACGTATTCTTTATCAGAAGATCGTCCATGTAAGGAATTATGTTCACTCCATGTTTGCGGAGTAGCATCATCATCTCTGCCATCACCTTGGTGAATACCCTCGGTGCCGTGGACAGACCAAAAGACAGGGCCTGAAACTGGTAGTGACAGTCCTGCAGCGCAAACTGTAGGTAAGCCTAGTGAGGCGGGCAGATCGGAATGTGAAGGCATGCATCTTTGATATCCAGAGACACCATGAATTCTCCCTCTTCCAAATCTGAGATCACCGCTCTCAGAGACTCCATCTTGAACTTGAACACCTGTAAGTACGGGTTCAATGACTTGAGATTTAGAATCGGTCTTACCGAACCATCCGGTTTCGGAACTACAAACAAGCTGGAATAGTATCCCCTGTTTTGTAGATGAGGTGGAACTGGAACAATGACTTGAGTAAGTACGTTTCTGAACAGCTTCTTGTAAGGGTAAACTTGCATCCTGTGAAGCTGGTAAGCCTGATTTGAAGAATCTGTGAGGTGGGAGATCCTGGAACTCCAGCCTGTAGCCCTGGGATATAAGGTCTATGACCCAGGGGACCTGGCAAGATATTGTCTAGGCGTGACTGAAGAATTTTATTCGGGCTCCCACCTGCCTTTCTTCCAGGCATGTTGGCCCCCCATCATGCGGAAGGCTTCGAGGCAACAGAGCTGGAGCTCTGTTCCTGATAACCAAAAGAAGTTGTTCTGCGTGGTTTTCCTCTAGCACCTCTGGTGGCATTAGAGGAACCTCTGGCCCTGCCCCGAAACTTTGCAATCCGAAAGGACTGTAAATTGGGTCCTGAGTAGGCCTTTCTAGCCGGCAGAGCTGCAGAAGGAAGATAGGTAGATTTAACCGCAGTAGCTTGTGAAATCCACTTATTAAGTTCACAGCCATAGCTGTGGTGTGTTAATTAAGCAAATTTATCTCCTTAATGGCTTCAACCATAAAGTTTGCAGAGTCTTGTACAGTATGTGTTGCAGAAGTAAAATAATTTACTCTCGAGGTAAGGTGTCTAAACCCTCCATTAAATTACCAGACCATTTTGCAATGGCTCGTGTAATCCACCCACAGGCTATAGTTGGTCTCAGAGCCACCCCTGCAGCTGTATACAAAGATTTGAGGGTAGTCTCAATCTTATGATCAGCAGTGTCCTTTAGGGAGGCTGTACCAGGAACAGGTAAAACAATTATACGTGAGAGCCTGAAGACTGATGTATCCCCTATCGGTGGATTTTCCCATTTTTTCCTATCCTCAGAGGGAAAAGGAAAAGATTACAATAACCGCTTGGGAATTTGGAATTGTAAACCATGGTTGTTCAAATAGGGTATTTAATTCCTTTGACACAGTAAAGTGGTGAGGATTTTTGCTGTACATTAAAGTAAGATTCCTCACATACCTCTGTCACTTTATCAAGAATATTTAGGACATCCCTGATGGCATCTATGAGCGCCTCAATACCTTGGGACAGGGTACCCTCCCCTCTGTCTATCTATGTCCACTTCACCTTCCTCCACTTCTGACCCATCATTATCAGAGTCAGAATGCAGGATCTGTACATTTTTGCGGACAAATAGCAAAGGACTGAGATGCTGGCCTGAGCACTGAGTCCTTTTGTATAAACTCAGCCATAGACTTTCCTAAGTATTGCGTCTCTTTCTCGTTCCGAAATATTTTAGTAGAGATGGTGGAGATCAGAGCCGTAATTAGACTTTTTGGTGCCTTGTGCCATAGAGAGAATTGGCGCCCCCCCCCCCCCCCCCCCCCCCCCATTTGTCCAATAGGGACATAAGGTACATGCCTCATGGGGAAGGGGCATGACATGATTGATACAAAGAGAAAGCCCATGCAATGATGCACCATCCCACATTATATATATATTACACACGCATTTAACAAAAATCGTCTTTATAAGTTTATACCACATTCATGCACTTAACTTGAGAGCTCGTTGTTATTCAGCTACAATACCCTTTATTAAATCCTGGGTATGGCAGTATTGAATATACTGCCATACCCAGGATCCAAACCTATAACCTGTTGAATTCTAATCAGATACCCTACTCATTGAGCTATTTGATTCTACATTAAAACTATGAACACTAAGAAGCTACTGGTGCTTTGTAAATAAAATAATCAGCATTGCAATTGAGCAGATGCATGCACTGTGCAGCCACACATCCAATCCCTTGCAGCCACACACTACATAGATCTGCTCAGCCGCAATGCTGATAATTTTTCACAAAGTACAAGGTAAGCTTCAAATAGTTAGAATTCTCTAGCTTAGAATTATCTACCTTTCTATGTAAGGGCACATACTGTAGCTCAATGAATAGATTGTCTGACTGCAATGTCACAGGTAATGGGTTTGAATCCCGGGTATGTCAGCATCTTGTAATGTAATAAAGGACAGTGTGACTGAATAACAAAGAAATCTTAAGTTGAGTTCATGAATGTTGTATAGGTATTAGAGACAGAATGGGTCAGGGTAGGAGACAGAGGCAGTCATGAGATGATGGGCTTCAAAAAGGGGGGAAGCTACATGTGAAAAGGAAATAAAATAGATAATTTACAAGTGCTACCAACAGCACCCCCCTATCTTGCAGCGCTATGTGCGGTGCCCCTTCCGCACACACCTAGTGACGGCCCTGGTGGAGATTATCCCCCTAATGGAGTCCAGCCACGCTGGCTCCGCCCCACTTGTCTGAGAAGGGACACTATACTGAACACACTAGTGAACCCCCAGGAGAAGAGGAACACTGTGCCTTACATGTT
The DNA here is from genome assembly GCF_028390025.1 of Pseudophryne corroboree. Lineage (NCBI taxonomy): Eukaryota > Metazoa > Chordata > Amphibia > Anura > Myobatrachidae > Pseudophryne > Pseudophryne corroboree. The sequence goes on from NC_086449.1 coordinate 649,736,517, forward strand.
ACACATTCTTTGTCTCACATCTTTGCAGCAGCATTGCATACACACATGAAATGGTTAACAACACAATTAACCCCCACAGAGCCTTTCAGAAGAGACACAGATATAGAGAAACCAGCATACGGCGCCCTTATTGCTTAAGCAAGTTTAGCCGGGTCACAGACTAAGTACCCAGATTGGGGACTTAGTACACTATATATCGCTCCCTCCCTGATATAACCTCCTGGTACCACTGAGGTAAACTGGAGGCTGTCCGGAGGAGCTGCGCGTCCCTGCAGTCAGCGTATGTGTTGATGCAGTGTATAAAATGGCACCTGTGAGTTGCTGGATCTATTCATAGTGAAGCCCCGCCCCTTCAATGGCGCGCGTCTTCCCGATTATTTTCATACTGGCTGAGGTAATTTTGTGCCTAAAATGGAGTCAGCCCCCTTTTAAGTCTGTAATGCCAGTCTAGGTACTGTGTACACATATAGTGTACTGAAACTCAGTTTGCCCCCTCAGAAGCCATGTATCTGCACTGTGTACTGAGTCTGGAGACCCAGCCGCCCCATGTAGAAGCCACGCGTCTCCGTACCTCATGCCGACATAATGGCTGGCGACCCGCCAGTCGGGACGCCGACTTAGTACTCACCACTCTTCATTCTTCTGGCTCTGTTAGGGGTGGCGGCGTGCTGTGGGAATGTACGCTCACCGTGGTGGGACTTGCGAATAGTTCCCTCAGGAGCTAATGTCCTGTCAACGGGAAATGGGACCATTAACCCTTTGGGAGATTACCCTCCCCTACAAGTCTCACGAAACAGGCAGGCTGGTGCCATCCAGTCCTGCCTGAAAATAATAAACTTTTAAAATAAATTCAGAAAACTCTTCAGGAGCTTCCAGAGACCTGACCGGCTCCTCCGGGCACATTTTCTAAATCGAGTCTGGTGGGAGGGGTATAGAGGGAGGAGCCAGCATACGTAGCAAAACTTCTTAAAGTGCCCATGGCTCCTAGTGGACCAGTCTATACCCCATGGTACTAAATGGATTCCCAGTATCCCCTAGGACAGTGATGGCTAACCTTGACACTCCAGCTGTTGTTGAACTACACATCCCAGCATGCCCTGCTACAGTTTTGCTATTTGGACTTGCTAAAACTGATGCAGGGCATGCTGGGATGTGTAGTTCAACAACAGCTGGAGTGTCAAGGTTAGCCATCACAGCCCTAGGACGTAAGAGAAAATGAAGTATAACCATAGTGCTTCCATATGAATCAGGAAAGTAATTTAAGCATATTCTGCTAAGCAAAAGTGCTTCCTAATTTGAGCATCAATAAATGCTACTACCGCTATGTAAAAGCAAAACCTTTGGCAGTCCTGTCTGGAACATTCATTTTGCTAACAGCATGACAAGGGGAAAAGACATCTGCAATGATCTCAGAGAAGCATTGGCTACTACTCATTACTCTGGGTTATAAGACCATTGCAAACTATTCAAAGTGAATCATCTACAGTGGAAAGATTATTTACAAACTGAGAAGACGGTAGACAGTTGCCTTCCCTGGAGTGGCTGTCCATGACAATTCACATGTAGATCAGTCCCAAGTTTACCAAAAACTCCATCCAGAGATATACACATCATATTATTTACTACACTATCTCCAGATGGTGTTAATCTGAAGTAACCTATGGTAATTCTTCCATTGTGCCCCAGTAACACATGTTACAACCGGTGGACGTGCATGATGAGTGTGTGCCGATGTCCTGTACCAGGAAACAGCAGGATAGCCATCACACTGCTTCCAGCTCTTCCTCAGGACGGACTATCATCAGAGGCTCTGATGATATTCCGTCCTGAGGAAGAGCTGGAAGCAGTGATTCAGATTCAGAGCCCATCTTGTGGTAAATCTGCGTGAAAATGTTAATTGACATCCACATTTAAAATGTAAGTTCACATTTGTGTGCATTCGCTCTTTGGGAATGTGCTATGAAAAATCACGCAGTATATGTAGGCTATTCCAGCTGGTATAATACTTACTCTACATCAGAGAGCGTGCATATGTAACCTGCACTGACAGCTTGGCAGTATGGCCCATCCCATTAAATAGTATATAATGCAAAGCTCATTCTGATGGCAAGAGGTGAATCCACTATGGTGGCAAGTATATAATGCAAAGGTCATTCTGGCAGCTAATATAAAAAGCAGAGCTCATTTGTAGTGCCACTAAAACTGCACCGTGCCAAGCATATTCCAATTACATCTCTATGCATCAGTAATAAAAGTACACACAAGATATATCTTATTGGGGCTGTATCTACATCTACTTATGTTGCATCTTTAGGAGGTGTGTTCTACTTATGTGAAAGAAATCTTTAATATACTCATCTTAATATTGCTTGCCCTTCATTACACTTCTCCAGATGTAAAGAGACACAAGTCTAAAGGTGCATACACACTTAGCGATATAGTAAACGATATAGCTCATTTTCCCCCTCCTGAGCGATCATTTACCATATCGCCCAGTGTGTATGAAGCTGATGACGGCCGATGTGCGGCCTCGTAGGTCATTAATGACCCTTGGTGTCGGCCGTACATGCAGCTCAATTTGGGCTGATCGTCCAAAGCTGCGTGTATAGCCCAGTCGCGGCATGACATCACTGTGCGACATCGCTAGCGATATCGCACAGTGTGTATGCCCGCCATCGGGTGGCCCGGGCCAGGAGGGGATACACTAGGTGATGTCGCTCACGGAGCACATCGCCTAGTGTGTACCCACCTTAAGACCCACCAAAAATTAGATATGGCTGCAATGAGACAAATGATGAGACAAAAATGTATATAACTAATATATATAATACAATATATTGCTAATTATAATTTCCTTTATTTCAGCAGAGCGTCTTTACGGGAGTGAGGATTATGATTTGTGTTTACATTCTTTGTTAACAATCATTTCCATTCCTTAAATGTAGACTCCATATAAAACAATAGACTAAGACGGTTCAACACATTGACTTTCAGTGAAGCCAAGTTCCTTAGAAAGTTGACAGCTTGTTATTGCTGGTGAGTTCTGCACTGCTTTATAAGGTTACATGGGTTTCCTACAACTGCATGACTTCACTTTCCTTTATAAGGTGACCATTTGGCAAACCAACCTAGTTATTTTAATATGTACAGTATAAGAGAGAAGGGTGAGTGCCATAAACATATGCAAGCCAAATGTAATAATTCAGAATTGTCTTTAGATCATGCTCACGAGAAGTGTGACAAGATGCCTACAGAGAATAAAACAAAACATGTGTTAATTTAGCTCTATGAAAATATTTTTGTAAGCACAACTTGCCATTCAGTAAAGCATTTGTTTCTTCTAAGTAGCTGCAATGAAAGCTAACACTAATGATTTATTTTCTCTTATTTCTTGTTTTCCTGATTATTATGTAGATACAAAATACATTTTTATTGCTTGAAGGACAGGCTATTTGGTCCCTGTACAATGATTTGACCACAATCAGCATTCCTGTCCCATGTAAAAGGTTTACAGCAACCTTAGAGATGAAAACCCAGTTGCTGAATTTTACAGTGATTTAGCTTGGAAACACTTGCTTAATATTATTATTTTTTATTTATATGGTGCCTCAAAGTGTCTGCAGCTCCATGCAATGGAGTAACAAATAACAGACTATTACAGCTTAGGGGATCTATGTACTAAGCCTTTGAGAGAGAGAGAAAGTGGACAGAGATAAAGTATCAGCCAATCAGCTCTTAATTGCCATATTACAGGTTGTGTCCAGTTCGAAGCTGGTTGGTTGGCACTTTATCTCTCTCCAAAGCTTTGCAGGGACGTGCAGTCAGGGGAGGCAGTGCCTCCCCTGTCTAATGATTAAAATAATACAAAGAAGAATATGCTTTAGACTTTGTATTATTTTAATAATTTTTACATTGTAAATACTGTTTAAAATGTGTGTTGGAGGCACCACTCTCGGTGCCTCCCGCAATTAATGAGAAATGGCCGGAATCGGGGGGCGGGGCTAAGAAATGGGCAGCGAAACTCCATTAAAAAAAGCACCTGAAGCGGCACTTACTATAAGTGCCTCTGTGACAGGGGCGTGACAGTTTGCTGTGATTGGGCAGTGGTAGGGGGTAGCACTAAACTGCATCGTCAAGAGCCGGCCTCCGACCCCTCCCCCCCTCCCCTCCTCCTGTACACACCTTCTCCCCTCCGGCGGCGGCACCCTCACACACCCGCCTACCGTCCGGCACCTGCACACCCTCAAGGAGGATGACGGACGCTGCCAGCTGCTCCCTGCTCACGGTTGTCTCAGCTCCCCCGCCGCGCTCGTCCCGCTCGGCTATCCTGAGGAGTGGAGCTGACACTGAGCTGGAGAGCAGCCGGCTACACTCTTGACTATGCTGAAGGGGACATGCACTGCTGCTGGAGCTCCGGCCGAGGTCAGGAGATCACTACCCAGGTGCGGGCTGCACAGGAAAGGGGGGCTATGGGGTGTGCATGTGGGGGGACAGTGAGAGTAGGTTGTGTGGTGGGGGTAGTGGATTATTGGGTGTATGTGAGGGAACAGGGGGACTAGCTTATGTGTTGGGGTAGAGGGTTGTATGTGGGAAGACTAGGGTTTGTGAGGTGGTGATAGAGTTTATGGGTTTTATGTGAGGAGACAGAGGGATTAGGGTGTGTGAGTGATAGAGGGATATTTATTGTATGTGGGGAGACAGGGGGAGTAGGGTATGTTGTGGGGTAGAGGGGTATGCAGTGTATGTGGTCAGACATGGGAAGTAGGTTGTGCAGGGATATGCGTTGTATGTAGGGGGGGCAGGGGGAGTAAGGTGTGTATAGATGATATGGAGATAGAGGTTGGATATGGGGCGATAAGGGTCATATGTGGACTGTGGGAGATTATGGGGATGTGTGGTGTTAACGGATAGGGTACTTGGTCAGAGGCCGAACTAGCGGTGGTGCAGCCAGTGCATTGCATTGAGATGCAAATTAGCGGCAAGGGAGGCCAGGGGGTTGATGGCGGCGATTTTGAAGGCCATTGGCTGGGGCAGCAGCCATTGGTAGTGGCGGTAGGGAGTATTGGCTTGAGGATGGTAGCGGGCATCGGCGGGACTCAGTGGACATTATGGTTACAGTGCCTCACCAGCCACTGACCTCACCGCACGCCACTGAAGCTTAGTACATAGACCCCTTAAGGGTTATAGTCAATTGATCTCGGATCCTCTCCGACGGAGAAGATCTGACACGTCATTATTCAATGCTGGCCGGAAAGCCGAAAAAACGTCACTTTCATTGAATAGGTTGAATGCAAATTCGACCTAAAATTGTCGAAAAATGCAGTTTTTCCGACTGTCGGAAAAACCGGCGTGAATTGATTATACCCCTAAGTCACTTAACTGGTCAATATGTATTCCAAAAATGTCCCCAAATTGGTTTTATACAGTTAAAAAACAACCAAAAAAACACTGTGGATGAGGCGCTGTTGCAGTCAACTCAGACTGCAGGATCACCATTCAGTGCTTGGATGTCAGTGGAAAGCGCCCTTCACTGTGGATGGGCCAGAAGGCAGGAAAGGGGCCAGCACTGTCTCCTGAGCCCAGTAACTGCCGGAAGATTACCTTCCAGCAGCCGCCAGTGGGAATTTCTGATAAGGTTGCATCAGATATGACTGTGTTAGGAAGCCTGAGCTTGGAGTGGTCACATCTCATGAAACCACACCAGACGAACAGATAACTATAGCAGTAAGCTCATAGCATAAGTACACAAAGCTATAATAAAACCACAGACTGATTAGGACATGTAACAGGGGAAAGAGTAACTCATGGTCACTAGCAGCAGCATGCAGTGGTGAGTCATGGGAGTAAGACAAATTAGCACTAAATCCTGTACTATGGGGGTCATTTCGAGTATCGCTCGCTAGTTATTTTTGCAGCGCTGCGATCAGATAGTCGCTACCTATGGGGGAGTGTATTTTTGCTTTGCAAGTGTGCGATTGCATGTGCAGCCGAGCATTACAAAAAAGTTTGTGCAGTTTCTAAGTAGCTCAGAACTTACTCAGCCGCTGTGATCACTTCAGCCTATTCTTGCCCGGAATTGACGTCAGACACTCGCCCTGCAAACGCTTCGACATGCCTGGGTTTTTCCAACCACTCCCAGAAAATGGTCAGTTGACACCCACAAACGCCCTCTTCCTGTCAATCTCCTTGTGATCGGCTGCGCGAATGGATTCTTCATAAAATCCATCGCTCAGCAACGATCCGCTTTGTTCCCTTACGACGCACCAGCGCATTGCGGTTCATACGCATGCACAGTTCTGACCTGATCGCAGCACAGCAAAAAATCCTAGCGTGCGATCAGGTCGGAATGACCCCCTATGTGTATTGATGATCAAACAGGGAGCCTAATTCAGAGTTGATCGCAGCAGCAAATTTGTTAGCAGTTGGGCAAAACCATGTGCACTGCATGGGGGGCAGATGTAACATGTGCAGAGAGAGTTAGATTTGGGTGGGTTGTGTTCAAATTGAAGTCTAAATTGCAGTGTATAAATAAAGCAGCCAGTATTTACTCTGCACAGAAACAAAATAACCCACCCAAATCTAACTCTCTCTGCTGATGTTATATCTGCCACACCTGCTGTGCACATGGTTTTGCCCAACTGCGAACAAATTTGCTGCTGCGATCAACTCTGAATTACCCCCAATGTCAGATTGGCTGAAGGGGAAATAAAAGTCAAAGACCTGAGCGCTGATAACAAGAAAAAGACCTGTATAACAAAGAAGCAGATGTGTTTTCCAGTCAATTCACGGTTACTAGTATGCAATGTACACAAGCACAAACAGGTGTCTGTCTTTGGCATCAGATCTTTGACATTATTCCTGAAGTCAATGAGATCCACCATATGTTTATCACATTCAAATCCCTTTAGATTCTGAAATAAATCACATAGAAATAAAAATGTTTGGATTGAGATCTTATGAATTTTATATCCTTTCAACTTTAACTGAACTTGGTTCTTTGAAGAGGAAAAGAAAACCTCTGTTTTGATGGCAGAAAAACACCACTTAGACCGCCTAGTTTGCCGATTTTACCTATTTTGTCTGAATACTGATCTGTCATTATCGGCTTTCTATATATTATTTAAATTGCTTTTATGTTATTTCTCAGAAAATTTCTGCTGGGATATTGGGGGTCATTCCAAATTGTTCGCTCGTTGCCGATTTTTGCAACGGAGCGATTAAGGCAAAAATGCGCATGCGCATGGTACGCAGCACGCATGCACTAAGTATTTTAGCACAAAACTTAGTAGATTTACTCACGTCCGAATGAAGAATTTTCATCGTTGAAGTGATCGGAGTGTGATTGACAGGAAGTGGGTGTTTCTGGGCGGAAACTGACCGTTTTCTGGGAGTGTGCGGAAAAACACAGGCGTGCCAGGAAAAAACGCAGGAGTGTCTGGAGAAACGGGGGTGTGGCTGGCCGAACACAGGGCGTGTTTGTGACGTCAAACCAGGAACGAAACGGGCTGAGCTGATCGCAGTGTAGGAGTAAGTCTCGAGCTACTCAGAAACTGCTAAGAATTATTTAAACGCAATTCTGCTAATCTTTCATTTGCAATTCTGCTAAGCTAAGATACACTCCCAGAGGGCGGCAGCCTAGCGTGCGCAATGCTGCTAAAAGCAGCTAGCGAGCGAACAACTCGGAATGAGGGCCATTGTTCCATGCATTTGCTGCTACAGATGTGTCTTCACTTTAATGGTCCTTTTAGACATACATTTGCATGGCTTTTTTGTGATATCATAGATATCTACTGCTAAAATATCACAGACTAGTGCAATAGAGTTCTATAGAACAATAGCTTGTGGTAATTTGTCTCTAATTTACGGTACTGTAATGTGGGCCATACATCTATGCCCATTTCCCATTATGCCTATCCAATCCTCCAATTAGTGGACATCGATGATCAGCGATCTGTCCAGGAATTGGCAAAAACGACATGTAAAAATCCCTGACTCATGATCCTGATCATATTTTGGTCGGCATCGGCAAAATGAAGATTCTATCATATTGGATTTCCCTGATCCATCAACCCAGTCTTCAGGAGAACAGGGTATTCTACCCTACTGTATGCAACCTTTATGTTATGGCTGGCAACAAAGATAGTATAGTGAGATCACATCTGTACATTCAGAAAAATGTAATTTTCTAACATTATCCATCACCTTTTAACTTCTAATTTAAGATGATGTTTCCACGTCACTTTCTAAGGGTCAACTTATTTTTAAAAACACCTCCTAAACATTGTTATGAAGACAACAAAGGTGAGAGAATGGGAACACTTGTGTTCTGTCACTAATATCATGGGGTATATTTATGAAGGTCACGAATTCTTTCGATTCCATTCGAGTTTTTTTTTTTTCTAAGTGGCATCTCTGTAATTTACTAAACAATAAACTCGGCAGTGTTTAGGGCATTCATATTTTTTTTCACGGCCGCATACACAAATACAAATGAATAGACCATCGGTCAAATATGGTTGTTATTTAATAGAACACGGTAATTTACAAAGGTTTCGTATTAAGATTGCGGCCAGAAATAGCTTAAACTCGACCCCAAAAGGCCTTGATTCGTACAAAATTTCACATTTCAAATAGAACTGCTTTTGGCTGGTGTGTTTGACATCTATCACTACTCTCCAATTACTAAGGTAAATGTTACAATATATTCCTTTATGGTTTTGTATGCATTGTGTATGTTTTTTTTGTTACTGTTATGTTTTTAACAACAAAACACCTTTTTGGGGTATGCATTATCCAATTTAATATATATGAAATTCCAGTACAGTTAGTCTAAACTTTATAGTAGCACAGCATTTATGTTATTTTTTGTTTGCTTTGTGAATGTTACCTCATGCTTACACATTTCCCTAAGGTAAGTTTGACAAATACAATATTGTTTTTTTTAAATACACTTTACTCTATATCAATACTTTACCACTGCTGCATGTGTAATATATGTTACTTGATTGTGACCATGCATATTATATACTTAAACAACTATTTTGAAATTGTTCAATTAAAAATACACATACTTTTTCCTGTTTCAGCTTGTTTTTACTTGTGAATTTGTAAAAGATGTACATTTGTTAACCACAACTAACCCATGTCCTAAATTGTGACCAGAACAACAAAAATGCAACTTGCATAAAATTAACAGTGACTAATAAAAACACATGTTTGTTATCAATTATTTTGCAGGTCATCCTCTGGAGCTGTATGGCCCTTTCCCACTGGTGTCTGGTCGTGTTCGGCCAGAACGTCTTGGTGGTGACGTTAAAGGTGTCACTAAGGGGGTTGTGGTTGTCAAACTTGAAGTTGTGTGTTCAGCTTGATGAATGAGATGCTGGGTAAGGGTAGTAAGAGTCACATTCGAGGGGGCGTGGCCTGACTAGAGAGACAGCAGAACGCAGAATTGTGGAGCTCCTGCTTCAATTTTATATAACCCCCTTGAGCTGTCGGCCTGTGGGCTACTTTGTGTTCTCTCTTGGCCCCTTGTGTGCCCTGGTACCTGGGTGTGCGGGTTGCGGAGCCGGGGAGTCATTAATTTGACTCCTGCGGGTTGCGGCCTACACCCGGATGAGAAGCAGCGGGATTCGAGTGGTGCTACGATCCCGCCACAGATCGTCTTCCAACGTGATTGCGCTGCCGCCTGCGGTGAATAGTGAGACCTGCCCTGTTCCCTGCCGTGCTGCTGAAGAAGAGCGGAGGATTGCGGAGAGTACCTGGAGCTCGGTGGGCGGCCACAGCGGGAGACGCAAGGCTTCCTCCACAGTGGCACGGAAACCAGGTGATCTCGGTGCCCCCTCCTCCCCCCGCCTGCGGCCTACATTCTCCTGCTGCCCGGCTGCTGAAGCCCGGAGTCGTGGCAGCGGGGATAATGTGGAGTTCCCGTCATCTGGTCTCCTCACCAGCAATGTCCCAGCAGCATCAACATCTCCCCTCTGGGCCTGTGGAGCTGTGGGGGAGCTGGAGCAAAGCAGTGTCTGCTGGTGTGTCTCACACCCTCTGTGCGGTGAGGCAGCCGGCAGCATTGGAATGACCATCACCCAGCGCCTTTACCCTCCTCTCCCCTACTACTTAATTACTACTTTAGAGGTAGGGGGATTAATCAATATAACCAGCCAAGGTCCATTGCTCTCTGCCAGTAGTGGCCATCTTGGAAGCTGGTCATACAGTTATTTGCCCTACTGCAGCTGGCTGATCATCCAGGGGCTACAGTCACTATTAGCCCATTTCACCTCGCTCCACCTCAGCCTCAGTGTTCGACCAACTTGTTATTTTGACTATCTACCGGCCTGCCCTTTGTATTCCTTTTTGCTTGACCACTATTGCCGGATCCCCAACTGTTGATTTGGGACGTAGGTGGTACCTGGCCTCAGGGGTGTCATATAATCAGGGTCGGTAATATCGCCTCAGTCTCAGATGTGATTGCCCACTTCAATGGTTCTCTCCTCAATCCCCTGCACTCATCCATGTCCTGATGTGCTCTAGCTGATGCCTTAACAGTGTTACCTGGCAGAGGTTCTCACACTGCGCTTTCTGCCTTCTTCCTAAATTTTATTTTTTTTTATTTTTATACTGCTTTTTATCATTATACCTCCGAAGAAAAATAAAGTGTCCAAATCTGCTTCACAAGTGGCCTTTTTCAAATCTTCGCTTCTCCGTGCTGCTGCTCCAGTGAATATTGCCGTGTCGGCTGGCAAGAAAACCACCCCTCTTCCAGCTGCAGCTATGTTGTTTTCCCCTACCCACAGTGCTTCTGAGACTTTACAGTTCGGTGATGGCGATGCCTTGACTGTGGGCTCCATGAAGCACTTGTTGGCACAGTTCAAGGATGAAGTTGCGGCTGAGATCCGTGCAACGCTCCGAGCCTGTCAACACTCCATAGACGACCTTGGTGAGCGTACTGATCATTTAGAATCTAAAATGGGAGAAGTGGTGGGCTCTCACAATGATCTGATTGTTTCACATGATGCATTGGAGAGTGAAGTGGCCTCCCTCCAGGACAAACTAGCGGACATGGAAGACAGATCGCGCAGAAATAACCTTAAGTTACGAGGGGTTCCCGAAACCATTTCAAACAGTAACTTGCATGATGTCACCCTCGAGCTATTTAGGAAGCTGTTGCCGTCGGCTTCTACATCGGATCTCTTAATTGACCGAATCCACAGACTGCCCAAAGCCAGGATCGCCCCGGACGGGGTTCCCCGTGATGTCCTAATGAGAATAATTTTTTTTCATATTAAGGAAGCCCTGCTCAAGGCTGCTAGACCATCAACTCATTCGGAGGAGGTATTAGGACACCACCAAATCTTTGGAGACTTCTCCCAGGCTACTCTACAGAAAAGATGCTCATTCCAGCCCATCACAGCTGTTCTCAGGAAAGAAGGCATTGCTTATAGTTGGGGCTTCCCGACTAAGCTCCTGATCTCTTGGGAGGGCTCCACCGTGTCCGTTGCTTCGGTAGAAGATGGCATGAAACTTCTCACAAGATGGAGCCTCATTGGCAATCTGGGGAACTCAACCCCTGACCGCCGCCTTCAGCAGGACTGGGCGACGGTTGGGAAACATACCTGAACCTTGCTGTTGGCTGAGAATTTTGGCCTATACTGGCCTCTCGATCTCATATTGTTTTCTGTGAATTAACTCATGGGTGTATACTGCATTGATAGGACGGTATGGTTGTTATAGTTCCTATTCATAACTACATGCTGTTCTTGAACCCTAGAGAGTGATATTCGCATAATGCATTCGGCTTAGTTCAATGTTTGTGGTTATGTATATTGGCTGAGTGCGGAGGAGGTGGGCCACTACCTCCCCTATACTTTCTGAGTGGGGTGTTTCTTTTTTGGCACCTCGCTATGACTCCCATTGGGGTCTGTTTTTTTCCTTTTCACATTGTTAGTTTTGTTTTTCTATGTGTTTTCCCTAGTGTGTCTGATGTCTTGTCCTTCTCTCCCCTCGTTTGGATCTCCTGTCGGCCAGTGCAGTGTACTTAGAGACATAGCTTAGATATGTTAGCAGTTTTCACTCTATACTATGGTTAATTGTATCTCAATCAATGCCAAAGGGCTTAATTCGCGTCAAAAAAAGAAAGTAGCTCTGTCTTCCTTCCATAAGATATAGGCGCAGATTGTAGCGTCCAGGAGATGCATTTTCGCAAAGCTGATCCTCCCCGGTTTTTTGACAATAGATTTACACACTGTTATATGGCCAATGGGCCCACTAAGAAGGCGGGTGGTGCCATTCTCATTTCACAACATTGCCTATTTGTAGTATCCTTTCAATATGCTGACCCTGAGGGCAGATTTCTGATTTTGGTGGGGCGACTTGATGATAATGACGTTACTATAGCCTCTTACTATGGCCCTAATTCCAGGCAACTCCCCTTTTGCAGAAAATTCTGAGCGATTCTCGAGAAATATGCTAAAGGGGCTATTATGATTCATGGAGATTTTAATTTGGTATTGGACCCCCGAGTTGACAGGTCTCGTTCTACTGTATTGAAAACTAAAGTTCCCCCGGACTCTGCCTTAGGATTCCGAACTTTATTAGGAGAATATGACCTTTATGACGCATGGCGCTCAAAGCACCCGACTGTCCGAGACTATACTTATTACTCACCGCTCATACTCGAGAATCGATTTAATAGTGACAGACAAATGGACCCTGCCGACTATAAGTCGGATCGACATTCTGCCTATGACTTGGTCGGACCACTCCCCTCTATTTGTCTGATGGGACTTAGCATTGCGGAAAGCCACTCCAAGCCCATGGAGACTTGGAAATTTTATTCCATCTCAGCCAGAGGCCAAGCAGACCATTCAGAACTCTATTTCCCTGTATTTACAAACTAATTGCCCCGAGGAGATGAACACTTTTAATCACTGGTGTTCTCTTAAGGCAGTAGTACCCAGATCGGCCATACAAACGTCGGCCAGACTCAAAAAAGCTTACAGGTCTAAATTTGTTGAGGCAGAGAAAGTAGCCGCTAGTCTGGAAGAAGCACACAAAGCGAACCCCTCTGATAAATCTCTATATAAGCTTCTTTTACAGGCACGAGAAAAGGTTAACTCTTTTTCTCTCAGAGAAGTTCAAATGAACTTAGCTCGGATGAATGAGCAATTTTGTTTTCGCTGGCCGCCTTCTTGCCGGGAAACTGAGAGGCCAACGTGCGAAAGCATGAGTACATCATGTGTATAACGCCACAGGCACTAAAGTTTCAGACCCATGTGATATTGCAAACGTTTTCGCGGCCTACTACTCTCAGTTGTATAATTTGCGTACAGATTCAGATACTCCCCAGCCGTTGGCCTCTGATGTTTATGCATTTCTGGGCGGCTTGAACTTGCCTGCCCTTGATCCGACTACGTGCAGAGCCCTTTGCGCTCCCTGGTCTCTCTCTGAGGTGGAGGCGGCTACTGATGCTATGCCTGCAGATAAAGCCCAGAGCCCAGATGGTTACCCAACTAATTTCTACAAATCCTATAAAAGCATTCTGGCCCCTGTACTCTTGGAAGTCTTCAACGAGGCATCTGCCTCCAGGAGACTACCCGGGGAAATGCTAGAGGCACAGATTGTAGCGATCCCAAAACCGGGTAAGTCCCCTTCCTCGGTCCAAAATTACCGCCCAATAGCACTGCTAAATACGGATATTAAAATATTTGCTAAGATTATTGCAACCCGCTTGGGTCCCCTTCTCCCTTCATTGATTTTGGCTGATCAGGTTGGATTCGTTCCGGGCGGCAGGCCCCGGATAATACGCGCAGGGTGCTCAACATCATAGAGTATTGCGATTATAAAAAAGAACCACTTCTAGTTCTGTCTCTGGACGCCGAGAAGGCGTTCGATAGATTGCACTGGGGTTATCTGAAATCTGTGCTGACACGTTTTGGCCTATGTGGCTGGATGTTACACTCTATCCTGGCCCTATACTCTGCTCCTTCTGCAAAGGTATTTGTGAATGGCTGCTTGTCCTCGCAGTTCAACATTTCTAATGGCACTAGGCAGGGTTGCCCACTGTCTCCCATTATCTTTGCTTTGGCTATTGAGCCGCTGTCTGAAAAAATCAGATCTACGGATGGTATTAGAGGACCTTTGATAGGGGGTATATCCCACAAAATAAGTCTATTTGCGGATGATATCCTTTTATGTCTGCTGCATCCCAAAACTTCTCTTCCGCTACTCCATCAAGTACTGGAGGAATACTCCAATACCTCATATTATAATTTAAATACGGCCAAGACTGAGGCTCTCCCCATACAAATCCCGGGAGAGGAGGTTAGGATACTTAAGGATAAGTATCGATACGCTTGGCAACATAGATCTATTAAATATCTCGGGGTCCACTTGTCCAGAGATAGTGATTTATATGACTGTAACTATAAGGGGTTGCTTTCTAACTTCGAGAAGTTGACTAAAGACTGGTTGAACCACGATATATCTTGGTTGGGCCGTATTGCTGCTGCCAAGATGATTTTACTTCCCAAACTTATGTATTTATTCCGGGCTATACCTAGACCCCTTCCTAAACCACTTAGCAATAAATTCAATGGGATATTTTCCCGATACATTTGGAAAGGCACCAAACCGCGTATAGCTAGATGGATCCTCATAATGCCTAAACACTCTGGTGGAGTGGCCTACCCTGACCTAGACGATTATAATACAGCGTGCATATTCAGCCAGATACGGGACTGGTTTACTCCTCTGGCTCCGAAGCCTTGGGTACTGATAGAACGTTCATTTGTATCACCGATGGGGCTTACTGATATGCTTTGGCTTCCTCCTCGCACTGCCTCCCCCCCTGCTTGGCCCAGGAGCTGCTATTAAAATAACCCTGTCAGTATGGCATAGAAATATTTCTATACATGATGACATAAGCTTACCCACTCCAGACTTAACGCTTTTGACAATAGCGCAGCTTATCCCGGACTTGAGGCTTGATTCGTGGAAGTTAGCAGGTCTAGTGACATTGAGGGATATTTTCCCAGAGGGACAGTTGGCATCCTTCTCCCAACTGCAAACACGGTACCTTATCCCCAAGCAAGATTTTCATAAATATCTTCAGTTGCGCCACTGGCTGACCACCTACCTTCATAGGCCATATACCCTCCCTTCCCTAAATTGCTGATTTCCAGACTGACTTCCCCACTGCATCGAGGAGGTATAACAAAATGGTATCAATTTATAGTGTTCAAATTTAAAGTAGGGAAACTACCAGCTCAGATCAAATGGGACCTTTCTAGAACTCTGCGGGAAGACGAATGGGATCGTATTTCCCTTAAGTGTTTTAAAATGTCCAAATGTTTGAGCCATTCAGAGATGTTCTATAAATTGTGTCAGAGGGCGTATTTTACACCCGTTCGGCAACATAGCATATGGCCTTCCATCTCCCAGTACTGCTGGAGAGATTGTGGTTGTATTGGAAACATATATCATATCTTCTGGGAATGCCCTGTACTCCACCCGCTTAGTACCAATTCCTCCTGACCCTGTAGTGGCGCTATTTCACTACTCTTCAGAGAAAATTTCCAGTAGTGATGCATATCTCCTAGGACACATACTGATTTCCGCTAAGGTAGCCATAGCACAATTATGGAAATCTGCTTCTGTGCCGTGTATTAGACATATTGTGAATAAAGTCCATAAACATTGGGGTATATTTACTAAAGTCCCGATTTTGACCGAGTTGGTGTTTTTTCTTCAAAGTGTCATCTCGGGAATTTACTAAACTCAAATCTCGGCAGTGATGAGGGCATTCGTATTTTTTTGGTGGGCTGTGTTAAGAAATACGAATGAATACACCATCGGTCAAACACGGCTGTTTAAAAGTAGAACTCGGTCATTTATCAAAAATTCGTATTTCTAATTACCACCGTGAAAGGACCATTTAGTCCGTGAAATTTAGAGATTCGTAAAAAAATAAGTTTTTCAAATAGACCTGCTTTTGAGAAGCGTGTTAAGATGTGTTTCATGTAAAACCTAAGTTCAGCCTACATTTGTTGAAACATAAAACAGTACCTAACTACATGATTACAATCCCACACACACAAATGGATGTTGCCCTGTGTTGCATTAAATTTGTGTTCATTTTTAAAAATTTATGTGTTACACATTTTATCAATAATAACATAATATGTCTTAATTCATTATAACTATATTAATTTTGGCCACAAATCAGGTGTTTATTGTGCAAACAAATGTGTTTATTTTTTGGTAACAAAATATTCAAAAATATAAAATAGAAACACAAATAAACTTTACCCCCCTAACAACCGAACACCTGTTGCTGCTTAAAATTATTTTTTGGTGTAGCCCTTAGATCCGGCAGAGTCGGGGCCAGGGACATTAGCTCTTCTTGATCTTCTAACTGGTGATGAAATAGGCGTAGTTAATGGTGTTGTGGTTTCAGAGCTTGTGCTGGGTTGTTGGTTGTGTAGGTTGGCAATATTGTGGCTGAGGTTGCTTAATGTTGCATTCAGTTGGATGTTTGATGTCGTGTTATTTTTCTATTATTCTGGCTAGACTTTCACATAGTCGATTGTTTGAATCAAGGAGATTGAGGTAGTTCTGATGTTGCCTCATTTGGTCGTCCATAATCCTGGCCATGGTGAGCATCATGTTGCTGGTATCAGCCCGCATTTGTTCCATGCATGTGGCAATTCTGCTGAGTTCAGAATTTTGTCTGCACATAGTGCGACTTAATCTGGGGAGATAATGGGGAAGACTTGACAGCAGCTGGGTCTGTCTGCGAAGACACTCCATATGTTGTCAGGGCCGTCTTAACGGCAGTGTAGGCCCCTGGGCACAGCAATGCATTGGGCCCCCTACCCATCCTCCAGCGGTAGGGGTGGGGGGTGCTATCAGCAGCAGCTTTGATGTCCCGTGGGTGGTAGGGGGTGTTCTATCTTCCGCTCAGCATGTAGGACCTGGAGCAGTAATTTCTGCTAATTGCTCCTTTACTGCACAGATGGGGCGGGAGGGAGAACACTAAACTGTAGAAGAGGGCATTGGGCTGAATGAAGGGGCCCCAGTACATGACTTCCGGGGTGGTAGGGGGTGTTTAATACGCAGGGGAGGGGTGGATAGTGGAGTGGGCTTAATATTCTGCATTTTCTGGTGGGAGGGCAGCTTGCTTGACTGCAGATATCTCAAGTTCCTGAAAATATATTTCTCAGTTTTGTATGGGATAAAAAAAACTAGCGAGTCCCACCTTTCAGAAGGTTCTAGGGACTTGGGGATCAGAGGTCAGGAGCCAGAGCAATCCTCCAATGAATATATAAAACTGTATACCAGGCGCGTGGAGCTGGAGCAGGGACCAGCTTCTGGAAGGCTGATATCTCTGGTTCTGGGCACAGTAGAGACAAGCTGCCAGCGTCCAGCAAGAGGGGAGAGTCCCAGCTTTTGGATTATACCCTCAGAAAAACTTTAAGGCCGTGTACACACGGTGAGATTCGGACTTATCCGATTCTCACTGTGCGACGGGGGGCCGGGTCGGCACTTAGCCAGTATCGCAAGCACATAATGAGTGTGCTTGCGATCCTGGCTCTGTGCGATTTTGGCTAAGTGTCAATCCTGACTATCTCTTCTATAGAGATAGTCAGGATTAACTTGCCTGCACAGCCTATTTTTTCGGCCGATGCTGACCGCGCGGGGCCGCGCATCGGCATCGGATCGGGATCGCAAGGTGACTGTCACCTTGCGATCTGCACTATCTTTTCTTCCGATTCTGACTATATAGTCAGAATCGGAAGAAAAGATCTTACCGTGTGTACACACCTTACGTCAGACAGAACCTGAGATATCTGGCTGGGAAGAGCAATTAACAGGCTTGGATGGGGACCACTGCTTTCACATTGGATATCTCCGGTTCCCCAGGGCCGATTTTCAAAAATCTGGTACCCCTGGAAAGAGGGGATCCTCAGCTATCATCCTAGGGCCCTTATACTCCTGGGGCCCTTGGGCAAGAGCCCATTGAGCCCATACGAGAAGACGGCCCTGTATGTTGTGGTTGCTGGGTTGTCACAAAATGCCTGGAATGTGTTTTGTGGCGGTGTTGCTGTGCTCAATTGTGGTGGTGGAGTAGTTGGAGGTGGAGGACCAGCCATAGGTGGCGTGCTTGGTGTTGTCGGGTCTACCGGCTGCAGGTTAAGGACATAAGTTTCCTCCATTTCATCTGACTGGTGTGCGGGGGGCATGTTGCCTTGATCTGTGTGTGTATGAATTTAATCATATATTTATTTATTTTTGTTTTGTATTAATTATCTTTTGTACATATTTTTTTAAATAACACCAACAAGTGAAATATAATTGTTTTGCAAGTCCATACCTACATAAGCAGAAATTTTGGCTACCCATTATGCCAGTGTTTCTCAAACTGTGAGCAGTGGCTCCCTGTGGTGTCTAGGGACACTTGCAGGTGTGGCTAGGGTTGGTGGTCCACGACCAAATTTTTTTTTTTTTTTTTTTTTGCTCAATATAATAAGCTAAACTAGTGCTAGTAGCTGTCAGTCATAAAATATGGGGACAAACAGAAGTAAATATTTTCACACAACACACAATTGAGGCTAAGGATGTCATATAAACACAATCTACTTATTTAAAGTTTTCTTGCAAAATTTTTCAAGAAGTTATTGTTTGGCTATGGGTGCCATGTTTAAATGTAGAAAACTCTAGGGCACCGTGATTACATAAAGTTTGGATACCACTGCATTATGGCCTGCTATTGTTGTTATTTTGTCTCAATATATTAACCTTCACAACCTTAGGCCTAAACATAATGTCAAGTTCAAACCCTGGTTTAGTGTGATTCTGACTAAATAACTTGGTTAGTATATTACAGTACATCTGTGATGGCTATACTAAACTAAATGTTAATATTTTAAATTTCAATATTTACTCAAGGTCCCAATATTATTCTGTGTGCATACGTTAAATAGTGTTTGCTTCAAATGTACGGACAGAATAATCCTAAACTTTATTTGTAATTTATAAAGGGTTGCCCATGTCAAAAGCATTTTCTGAAATCGGTGTAAAGGCTAATCTAATAAGATTACTGTGTGTGTTTGTATGTATAAAAAATATTTGTAATGGGTTTTTTTTGTGTGTGTTTATTTTTGGACTCACCTGGAATTTGAGGGGACTGCAGTTGAAGTGGTGGGGAGGGCGCCAGCAAATCGGATGGTGGCCTTGATGCGACCGTACTGATGCGTCGCATTGGTGGAGAGGCAGATTGTGCTCTGGGCAGATCCTGTCGTGGTCTTTTCTGTGCCACGCGTTGACGCGTTGTGGATCCGTGGCCTGTGCGCATTTGAGCAGTCGGATGATGGCGGGATGGACCTATGTGAAACAAATTTACATGTCTAAACTTTACAATGATTTTAACTCCTCCTTAAGTGTTAATGTGTTTCACATTTACCTTCTGCAACATCAACACCATGTTCAACATTTGAAGGAGTGGATTGGTGTGTGCGTTTCTGAGCCACTGTAATACAAAGAAACATATGATTTGTACACACAAATGCATTGCAAACAACAATAACAACAAACAGCATTTCTCAAAAATTAGTTACAAACACATACATAAACATACATTATAAAACAAATCCTCAAAACTAAAACACAAAAGAGTAATGCAACTTCATCACAATGTGGCAACAATTAGGCAACACACATGGCGACACGTGCGTAGCATACAAAATTAAACAGATTAATGTTACAAACACAAATCTGAACACATACAATTTTGACTGAAAAACAAACTACATACAAAATGCATACATTACATTTTTTTAAAACTTAGGAATAAAAAAATTATTTGTGAAACCACAAAACACCACCTAGAAAAGCGTCTTTGCTTTAAAATTCACTAAACATCATGCAAACAATGTGTCCTTAACCAATAAATCATGAAGACCCCACACTTACACCTTTGCAGATAAATGGTGTGTCCCACCAATTACCAATACAATCAATTCCAAATAAGGTACCTTTCACCAGGTACATTATTAAGGACCTCAAATAATTGCTAACACACAATAGTAACACACAGGAGTTTTTACACAAACAATAATGATAGAAACAATTACACACACTAATACACACTAAACTAGCATAGTCCAAATATAACACATAGCAGGACTCCAAAGTTTTATCAACAAAACAATTGTACACAAAAACAAAACCATAAAAACTACTCACCATCCTGCCTGGGCCGATCTGAATCACGCACATAAGTGGCCCCAACCACTTCGCATAAGTTGCGATATACTGATGCCCACCACCGGTTTGACGGGCAGACTTGGCCTCCTTGGCCATCTTGGCCTTGACACGCGCTTTATGTCGTAAAAACGTTTAAGACATGTGTCCTCTGTCCTGCGTACAACTCCCTCGCTATTCACTACAGCTACAACTTTAGCCCAAATAGCACTCTTTCTGCAAGAAGTGACCTTGGAGGCCTCAGCGCCAAAGAGCTGCCGATGATAGCGCATCAGCTCACCAACCAGCGCAACATTTTCTGCATAACAAAACTTCACGTTGCGCCTGGTCTTCGTAGTGGTGCGTAGCTGCGGAGCCACAGCACCATCACTCTCACTCGAGTCCGCAGCATCAACCTCACCCTCCTCCTCACCCTCCAACTCACTACTCTCCTCCCTCTCACTAACACCCTCAGCCTCACTCACCTCCTCCCTCAAACTAATCCCCTCCACCTCACTTAACACCTCCACTTCACTCACCTCCCCCACCTCACTGACCTCTGACTGAGACATAATTGACACAAACAACAAATAACACGAATAACAAAATACACAAAACACACTCCTCCACTAACACCACACACACACACACACACACTGAAATAAAAAAACAACCACTAAAAATATGACACACTTCAAAACAGCACCACAATAATTACAAGACGACTTACAAACCAAATACACCACTCAGCAATCACTTAAACTCACCTAACCAACTTTCCACAACTTCTACCGCAAACAACACTACCTCTCTCCTCTCCACTAGCTAAACCCACGAGGTCCGTCCGGTTTGGGGCGTATTTATACTATGCTGCACAGACACTCCTCCATCACAAACCCAACCAATCTTGGATGAGTGACAAAAACGAAAGTAAAAAAAAACACGGCCGGGAAGGGAGTAAAATCTCGGCCGTTACAAAAATAATATGAAACCATAAAAAAAATAATAATAATACGGCCGCAAAACAAAAATCGGCCGCATTAGGACCTTAAAAAATACGAATAACATCGACATCGGAAAATACGAATAACAAAAATACGACAGCATAGTAAATGAGGCGTACAAAAACAAAAAAGTTGCCAATTATCACTCCCGATGTCATTCGTGTTTAATCTTCAAACAAATTCCGAAAAATACGAATCTTAGTAAATATACCCCACTATCTGTTGGAGACAGCCGAATGTACATTTTTCTCTTTTACCTCTTCTGCACGAGTGAAGTGGTCTACATGGATTGACTACCGTAAGAATAAAGGACAGTCCATTATTTACAATGAATCCGTTGATTTAAGTGTGTTACACTCGACATGAGGTGACCTACCCCATGGCTCATTTTAGGCTCGTCAGGAAATATGTTTGACGATAGACGGGCACACCACACTGTATAAGGATTTTACCTTGTCTACTCCTGCTTGTCTTTGTCTGACCCTTCTGTTTCTCCCCCCTGCTTGCTTACTTGATGTAAGCTGGTTTGATTCAACATGATGTACACTATAGAGGATATACTTTAAGTCTGGAATTGTTTGTGACTTACTTATAGTATTGTTGTTTCATCTATGTGTACTACGATGCGTTCATTTTCTATTCAATAAAAATGTATTATTTTAAAAAAAAAAGTCACATTCAAGTCTCTAGTGGCTGACGTGTGGTTTTCCATGATTCTGACCATGGTGTTTTGTGTGTGTAGGCTTGATGGAGCCAGTGATTGTCATCCATGACTCTTTGAAAGGTATCTAGCATTCTATTATTGTCTGCCGTCATTAGTTCTAGGGTGTTAGCCATTCTGGTTAGTTCTGTTGTTTGACTGCTGTTGCTTCTGCAGAGTCTTGGAACGTGATGGGCTAGACTGGAAATAAATTGGGTTTGCCTACGCAAACAATCTAAGTTATTTGCTTGCTGGGTGGACCAGCTGTTCCAAAATGCCTGTTCTTGAGACTGTGGTATTTGTGTGGCAGGGCTTCTGTCCGGCTGAGGTGTCTGTTGAGTGGGCGGAGTTGCAAAATGTGTTGTTGGTTGGTCAGGCGGTGGTATTGCTGTTAGATTGAGTGTGAATGTTTCCTCATTGTCAGATTCCTGCACTTGGCCTGGCTGACATGGATGAAAAATGGTATCCCCTGAAATGAGAGACCAGTTGTGTGTAAGTATAATTGGAATACTTAATGAAGAATATCATATGTGTTATGTTTACTAGTGCTACAAATATATATATATATATTTTTTAGTTTTCTTTATGGTCATTAATTTATTACTTTATGTAATAACTTTGTTTGGTGGCTTTGGCCAACATATGCACCTCTCCAATCTTTTATACTAAGTGTTTTGAGGCCATAATGGTAATTTAGTTAGCTGCAGATTTTTTTCCCAATAAATTTGGTCACTAAATTGCTTCCTTAAACTCTGAAAATACAATGGTGTATTATAAGTAAGATTGGCTTTCTATTTAATCTGGGATATAGCACATATTAAGCAATCACATTTCATGTGTTCCCTTCTAGAAGGTGCAACATAAATGACAAGTTTAATGTGATTGGTTTTTAAGGCCAACATCCCATCTTAAGTAGCAAACAAATCTTAGTGAAATTTGGTCAATGTTTGTATTAGGCTAAAGTGTGTGTGAAATCAACTCACCAGGCAGGTGTGGCGAAAGCGGTGACAAGGACGGCGGACAGTCGAGGAGTTGCTGTGGTGGCACGTCTGAGACCTGCAATATGCGTCGACGTGGCGGAGGCTCGTGTGCTGGTCTGGAAGACACACCAAGACTGCGCTTTCGAGGTGGCAATACATGTGTGGATGGTCCTTTAAAATAACATTTTAAAATTTTTATTGGATCCAAATTGATTTGAAAACACACCCAATGTTAATGTACTTAGCAGAATCAGCAGCATCCTCTGCTTCACTAGGAGTGGGCCAGAAGGACTTTGTGACTTTTTCGAAACTGAAAATGGATAGGTAGCAATTAAAAAAATAAATACTAAAAAAAAAAAAATGTGCCAACACATTACTCCTTAGCTGATGTTAGCCATATTGTAGAATTTAAGTTTCTCAAAACAACAAAGAAAAAAAATGAATACTTTTAATACTTCTACATACAGTAACATAGTTTCAAATGTAAGCTCTCATGAGCGTGGTCCTCTCCTCTCATGTGCTTTTACGTCTCTTAACTTATCTTCTTTACAATACTCCCTTTGATGGCACCAAATCTTCAGTTTACTGCCACCCTGATACTTATTTCACTGCTGTTTACTGACGCAGCTATGTTTCTATACCCTGTACTTGTCCTACTGTATATTGTATTGGACTGTAAGTCACTGTCTTCATGTTAACATATTTGTTTACTCTGTAATTGGGCACAGAGGATCCCATGTGGCGCCATATAAATAATGGATAATATTAATTAAACAAATTACCATAACCATGTATTACACAAATCACCACCTCTCTTTCATTTGACTAAAATACAATGTTGAATTAAACCTAGTATGTTAGGAAATCTATTTATGCACAATACCCATATAACATAAGAAATATTGTTGTTCGTGAATCTGCTACAAAAGCCATGTCAAATATTTTAAACTCTCACAACAATATAATTGATTAATTTATGATGGGTAAAAAAATTAAACACAAAACATACATTTCTGTGCTGACAGCATACACAATGGTAAATTAGAAGATAAAATCAGCCAACATTCTTACTGCAAAAAACATTTAAAAAGTGCACACTAAAAAAACACAGTACATACAATGTAAATATTACTGCATCTTCTAAATTAATATATTAATAATCTAATTTTACCAGACTCCTTGGGCCGATCTGAGTCCCGGACATAAGTCCCCCTCACTACCTCCGGAGGAATTAGGTTCTGCAGGGGCTCCTCATATTCCAAATAAGTGGCCGCCCACCTCCAGTTTGATGTGCCGACTTGGCCTCCTTCGCCATTCTAGCTTTCACACGACACTTAATGTATAGAAGCGCTTTCGGCAGGTCTCCTCTGTTCGCATCACCATGCCTTCACTGTTCACAACATCTACCACTTTCTTCCACATGAGTGCTTTTTTGCGGGATGACACCTTAGCTGCATCAGGACCAAAAAGTTGGCAATGGTATTTCATAATCACCCGCACCAGGGCAACATTCTCTGCAAAAGTGAACTTTACATTGCACCCTGTCTTGGTCCTGGTATGTGGCTGTGGAGCCACATCACTAGAGGACTCAGGCGCTTCCTCTGCCACCTCCTCCACCTCACCCCCCTCACTACCCTCCTACACCTCACTAACCTCCTCCACCTCACTAACCTCAGAATGTGACAAAACACACTCCTACTCTACCTCTACACAGCACACACCACGTACACACACACACACAAACACACTGACAAGAGACTAAATGAAAAATACACTGACAGAAAATAACATTCTACTATTTTTTAATCACTTTGGTGGTCCATGGCGTTAGTCTGTCCTAACAAACCTGAGACTAAACTTTTAGAATGGACTCAATAGGCAGTTGCCCAAGGGTCCCAGTAGTATCAGGGTCTTCTGCTGATAGCTGAGATTCCCATTTTTTCATTGGTACCAGATTTTTGAAAATCGGCCCTGGGGAACCAGAGATATCCGATTTCAAAGCAGTGGTCCCCATCCGCAGCTGTTAACTGCTCTTCCCAGGCAGATATCTCAGGTCCTGTCTAACTTAGAATTATTCCAATAGCTGTGACTCTCCCCTTGCGGTGGTCACTGGCAGCTGGTCTCTACTATGCCCAGAATCAGATATATCAGCCTTCCAGCAGCTGGTCCCTGCTCCAGCTCCACACGCCTGATATGCAGTTTTATATTTTCATTGGTGGATTACTCTGGCTCCTGAACTCTGATCCTCAAGTACAGTACCTCCTGAAAGGTGGGACTCTCTTGCTTTTATTATCCCATATAAAGCTAAGAAACCTATTTCCAGGAAATGGAGATATCTGCAGTCTAGCAAGCTGCCCTTCCACCAAAAAATGATGAATATTAAGCCCACTCCACTATCCACTCCTCCCCTGCTCATTAAACACCCCCTACCACCCTGGAAGTCATGTATCAGGTCCCTTTATTTAGCCCAATGTCCCCTTTTACAGTTTAGTGTTCTCCCACCCCATCTTCCACCATCTGTGCAGTAAAAGAGTAATTAGCAGAAATTACTGCTCTAGGTCCTACATGCTGAGCGGAAGATAGAACACTCCCTACCACCCGCAGGACTTTAAAGATACATCTGATAGCACCCCACCACCCCATCACTAGAGAGTGCATAGAGGCCCCAGTTCATTACTTTGCCCAGGGGCCTACACTGCTGTTAAGACGGCCCTGGCTAATCTAAGCTGAGAGGTAGTGTGCATGGCTAGCAAGGGCAGATAGCTGATCCATTCCTCCTCTATGTCATTCGTCTAATTTTGCCTTAATTTCCCTTTTAAAAATAAAAAATGCAAAACAGCATGATTGAAAATTTTGAATAAGACATATCAGGAAAAGTTGGACAGTCATAATTATGCGCATTATAGCAGTTTATCTTACAAACCATGGCTGACAAATCTACCAATGGGTCAATGCAGAACAAATAAAAGAAACTGTACTACTGAACAATATTTTGAAAAACAAGCTAATAAATTCACTGAGCTATTAAATCATGGGGATGCCCTGAACATTTTCTCATGAATTTAATGAAATTAGCAATGCACTTTTACTGCCAAAATGTAAATGGAAATTGAATTATATATCTAATTATAAGTATAGGGGTGAGTCCCAAACTCCAGGATCTGAGCCATGGCAAATAATTCACAATCTTTTAAAAAGCAAGAAAAATATTTGCATGCCATAAAATGAATTCTTGTTTTCGTACTTTAGTGCACAAGTAGGTGCATAAGTGCACTTAGCACTCAAGTCCTCCAAATCCTCTTATCAGCCAATAAAAATGTCTGACCTCTCAAAAACGTGCTGTGGCGTACAACTAGGTGAAACTGCACAAGAGTAGAAGCCTGACATCAGCACATGTCTGTCAGTTTAAGTTCATAAATGACTTTAGTGTTACTGGGGATCTGGATCTTTACTGGGCACAATAGATAGTGCTACATAATGCCTCTATATACAGGTAGCTTGTAGATGATCCAGGTAAAACTATTTTCAACTTAAGTAAATGAAAGACACATTGGTAAGCAACTTTATCTAGCCAGACTTCCTAGAGTACAGTGCCCAGTACTTTTATGCTGTGGCTGCACTGAAACACCTACTCTCTTTGGGACATTTGGTGCAATTTTCTTGGCCTCTTCTCTCTGGCACTGTTGAGGGAACAGTCCAGGTTCCTTAGCTCCCCATCCACCACAGAGTTCAATCTAAACTCCTCTTCTCTACATATAAAGCCCTCAACTACACAACCCTCCTGACCTCTCTGCTCATTCACAGGCCGTCACTATACCTTATCTCTAGTCATCTCCTCTCACTTCTGCATCCAAAATTATTCCAGTGCTGCCCCACTGCTCTGGAACCTACTTCCTCTTATGATCAGACTCTCTTCCAGTACCCTTCCCCACACTTCCCTCATTCCTTGACTATTTATTTGTTTGAATTACTTTGATAATAGGTATCCTATGATCAGGGCCGGATTGGGAACTAAAAGTGGCCATGGAAAAATTTGTATAAGTGGCCCCACACAGGCAGCACCAGAGGTGTACTGTGTAACCATGGCAGCAGCACCACCCTTCACATGTCAACTAACAAAACAGGCTCCACATGCACATCAGCCAACCGGGAATCTTCACTCTAAGCCCTATGGGCCCTGCCTATGATATCCTTTTTATTATGATTATTATTCCATTGTTTTGCCATTGCAGACAACTTATGGTGCCATCTAAATAAAGGATAATCATAAAATAATAATAATAATAATCATCATCATCATCATCATCATATGGTGCCTACCAGGGGAGTAGGTGTTCATCTGGTGGTGGAACTTTAATTCTGTAGGCTAGACCCATGAGTCCTTCCTCCTTGGATTAAAGGAGTTGGGCGGGGGGAGGAAATCTTCTATACTAGGGCTTTCTCCCAATTTTGGTGTCCCACTACACACCTGGCGGCTAGATATGAATGCTTCCATTGCCTCTGGAAGTTACAGATAACTAAAAATAAGTGCACAGGTATATGAGTCCAGGAAATAAGTGGCAATGCAAGGTAATGTAGGAATGGGGTTGTTAATACTGTATAAGGTGAATCAAAAAGCATCAGATGGACTTCAAAAAGCCATTACTGGACAGCCTAGTAGTGGTGGAGCTACCAAGGAAAAAACAGATTGGGCTCAGTTAATGGAGCACAAAAGTAATAAATTATGGGTTTACGAAAGGGCAAGGATACCTAGTGCAGACAAAAACTGGAGTTTTCATTAGTGACAGGGCCTCTAATTGCATAACCCTATATAGTTCTAATCAACATTGACACTTCTGACCCCATCCAACAGGAGAATGCCATCATTTTCCTTTGTTAGTGGAGTGTTCTAATGCCAAATTTGGATTTGCAAGTGATTTAAAAGTTATGCAAACAATAAATGATATATATGCAGTATAGTGAGAGGTAACATTATGGAAGTACAGGTTGAGTATCCCATATTCAAATATTCCAAAATACGGAATATTCCGAAATACAGACTTTTTTTGAGTGAGAGTGATATAGGGAAACCTTTGTTTTTTGATGGCTCAATGTACACAAACTTTGTTTAATACACAAAGTTATTAAAAATATTGAATTAAATGACCTTCAGGCTGTGTGTATAATGTGTATATGAAACATAAATAAATTGTGCGAATGTACACACACTTTGTTTAATGCACAAAGTTATTAAAAATATTGTATTAAATGACCTTCAGGCTGTGTGTATAAGGTGTATATGAAACATAAATGAATTGTGTGAATGTAGACACACTTTGTTTAATGCACAAAGTTATAAAAATATTGGCTAAAATTGACTTCAGGCTGTGCATATAAGGTGTATATGTAACATAAATACATTCTGTGCTTAGACTTGGGTCCCATCACCATGATATCTCATTATGGTATACAATTATTCCAAAATACGGTAAAATCCGATATCCAAAATGCCTCTGGTCCCAAGCATTTTGGATAAGGGAGACTCAACCTGTAACTATATTCATGAACACTTTTGATATAAGCCTTTATAGTCTACATTCTAATTACTAAAGCTGCAAAACCTTGAATTTCCAGAAATGTGTAAAATAGAAGTAGACAAGAAAACAATAACTATGACCACTTATCTAAATGGAACATTTTCAATGCCTTACACACCATTTTATCTGCAAAATCTATTCCAGATGCTTGGGTCAGTGGATCTGTCATAAAGGGACACAACTTAAGGTCAGGTTATTTCCTGTTTCTTAATAGGAGGCAGGCCAATAATTCCAGTAAAACTAGCCTGCCTCCTGTTTTCATAAAGGAAAGGTCTCCTGATTACTTTTACAGAAAGTATGACTGTCGATATTTATTTATAAATTTTCTGGACTGTGAAAATTGTAAAAATGACTGAGAATGATATCAGTCTGTATATTCAGAAAGTTTTACTGAAAACAGCAAAATCAAAGATACCACAGTTTAAGGTGCATTTATGAAATTACTAAGCAAAAAATATTTTTGGGACAATAACTATCAGTATAATCACCATACCTATTATGTTGGCTCTTGGCACATAAAGGGTAAAGGCCCTTGTTTATAAGGGGGCCCTGCCACAGCAGTTCCAATAAAAATCTAAACACTTATTACAGCACAAAATTGGAGCTTTTTCTATACCAGATCAGACCTGGCACAGAAAAAGCTCAATGTACGATTTGGAAGACCTTTCTGAAAACTGTTGGTGCAGTTGTAGTAATTTTTGTTTACAAATTTTCTGGCATTCTAATTTCTCTTACGTCCTAGAGGATGCTGGGGACTCCGTAAGGACCATGGGGATAGACGGGCTCCGCAGGAGACATGGGCACTTTAAGAAAGACTTTAGGTATGGGTGTGCACTGGCTCCTCCCTCTATGCCCCTCCTCCAGACCTCAGTTTATTACTGTGCCCAGAGGAGACTGGGTGCATTACAGGGAGCTCTCCTGAGTTTCCTGAAAATAAAGTATTTTGTTAGGTTTTTTATTTTCAGGGAGCCTGCTGGCAACAGACTCCATGCATCGAGGGACTGAGGGGAGAGAAACAGACCTGCTTTAATGTTAGGCTCTGTTTCTTAGGCTACTGGACACCATTAGCTCCAGAGGGAGTCGGAACACAAGTCTCACCCTGGAGTTTGTCCCGGAGCCGCGCCGCCGTCCTCCTCACAGAGCTGGAAGATAGAAGCCGGGTGAGTATGAGAAGAAAAAAGACTTCAGAGGCGGCAGAAGACTTCAGATCTTCACTGAGGTAACGCACAGCAGTAAAACTGTGCGCAATTGCTCCCACACAGCACACACAAACGGCAGTCACTGTAAGGGTGCAGGGCGCAGGGGGGGGGGCGCCCTGGGCAGCAATATAACCTCATTTTCTAGCAAAAGTAGATATATACAGCTAGGCACTGTATATATAAAAAGCCCCCCCGCCAGTTTTTTATATATTTTAGCGGGACGTAAGCCCGCCACTGAGGGGGCGGGGCTTCTTCCTCAGCACTCACCAGTGCCATTTTCTTCACAGCACAGCGCTGAGAGGAAGCTCCCCGGACTCTCCTCTGCTTATCCACAGTGAAAGAGGGTTTTAAAGAAGGGGGGGGGGCACATAATTTGGCGCAAAATTAAAGATTACAGCGCTATCTGGGTAAACATATTGTGTGTTTTTTCCTGGGTCATTAGCGCTGGGTGTGTGCTGGCATACTCTCTCTCTGTCTCTCCAAAGGGCCTTGTGGGGGAACTGTCTTCAGATAAGAGGATTCCCTGAGTGTGTGGTGTGTCGGCATGTCTGAGGTAGAAGGCTCTCATAGGGAGGAGGTGGAGTAAATGACTGTGGTGTCTCCGTCGGCAACACCGACACCTGACTGGTTGGATATGTGGAATGTTTTAGTGCTAATGTGAATTTATTGAGTCTAGGGAATGTACAGGCGTCAAACCCTGCCTTTCCCCTATGTCACAGGGACATCCGGGGTCTCAAAAGTGCCCACTATCCAAAATAGTAGACACTGACGCCGACACGGATTCTGACTCCAGTGTCCACTACGATGATGCAAAGTTACAGCCAGAATTGGCAAATAGTATTCAATATATGATTATTGTAATAAAAGATGTTTTGCATATCACAGAGAAACCCCGTCCCTAACACGAGGGTACACATGTATAGAGTAAAGAAACCTGAGGTAACCTTTCCCCCATCTCATGAACGAGTTATTGAAAAGGCTTGGGAATCTCCAGACAAGACACTGCAGATTCCCAAAAGGATTCTTAGGGTGTATCCTTTCCCGACTAAGGACAGGATACGGTGAGAATCTGCCCCAAGGGGGGAAAAAAGCGTGGACACGCTTATCCAAAAAAGGTAAAGCTGCCATCCCAAGATATGGCTACCCTCAGGAATCCTGCTGATCGCAAACAGCAGGCTACCTTAAAGTCCATTTACACACATTCTAGTACCTTACTCACAAAACAAAAAGTGGTTGCAAACTAGCGCTGCTTTAAAATATTTAAACTTTAAAACTTTAAAATGGGAACTTGATAAAAATAGGTCTTCATCCAGAACAACGTTCAGATGTTCCCCCGTTATCAGAAAGACACTCACTTTATAGTTCTGTCTCGCTTTCCCATAAAGGTATCTTTCTGCCAACAGACATCAGATGTGGTGCCTGTGGCTACGCGAGACTTGGAGGATTCCGAGTCCCTTGATGTGGTCAGGGCTTTGAAAATTTACGTGGCCAGAACGGCTAGAGTCAGAAAAACAGAAGCACTGTTTGTCCTGTATGCAGCCACCAAGGTTGGTGCTCCTGCTTCAAAGCAGACTATTGCTCGCTGGATCTGTAACACGATTCAGCAGGCGCATGCGATGGCTGGATTGCCGTTACCAAAATTGGTCAAGGCCCATTCCACTGGGAAGGTGGGCTCGTCTTGGGCGGCTGCCCGAGGGGTCTCGGCACTACAGCTGTGCCGAGCTGCTACTTGGTCGAGTTCAAACACCTTTGCAAAGTTCAATAAGTTTGATACCCTGGCTGAGGAGGACCTCCTGTTTGCTCAATCACTGCTGCAGAGTCATCTGCACTCTCCCGCCCGTTTGGGAGCTTTGGTATAATCCCCATCATCCTTACGGAGTCCCCAGCATCCTCTAGGACGTAAGAGAAAATACGATTTTAAACCTACCGGTAAATCTTTTTCTCGTAGTCCGTAGAGGATGCTGGGCGCCCGTCCCAAGTGCGGACTACTTCTGCAAGACTTGTATATAGTTTTGCTTACATAAAGGTTATGTTATAGTTTTCATCAGTCTCCGACTGATGCTATGTTGTTTTTCATACTGTTAACTGGTTAGTTTATGACAAGTTATACGTGTGAATGGTGTGGGCTGGTATGAATCTTGCCTTTGGTTTAACAAAAATCCTTTCCTCGTACTGTCCGTCTCCTCTGGGCACAGTTTCACTAACTGAGGTCTGGAGGAGGGGCATAGAGGGAGGAGCCAGTGCACACCCATACCTAAAGTCTTTCTTAAAGTGCCCATGTCTCCTGCGTAGCCCGTCTATCCCCATGGTCCTTACGGAGTCCCCAGCATCCTCTATGGACAACAGAAAAAGATTTACCGGTAGGTTTAAAATCTTATTTTATGCAGGAATTCTATGGGAATGTTTTTTTTTAGAAATATCTCCAATTGTGTATTTTGATTTTGGTTCTAATTCATCATTGAGTTTTAATTTTGGCAAAACCACCCTCAAGTATTTTGGTTGGATTTGGTTTTTGGTTCGGTTAAAAATTGATAAGGACAGCTAAAATTATGTAATTTTTGCAATCCAAAACCTGAAATTTAGATTTCAAATCTGAATTTCGATGCTGGATTTCTTGCTGGGGTACAATGCTGTCGCCGGAATACCGGTGAGGTAGGTGATTCTCCCTCTGTGGGTGTCCATAGAGGGAGAATAGAACCTGTGGCGAGCGAGAGAATTAGTCACACATGTTTACAAACGCATGTTTAGCTGCTGAGCCACTTCACGGCTTCTCCGATATCAGCAGTCCTAACACTGGCATGCTGTTCCTTGTAGTGCCAATGGGAGATCCTGGGGGTGGCTCCCGGGTAAGTTAGCCCTGTGTCTCGATGTGTTTTAGTAATAGCCTTTATCATGAGGCCTACTGTAGAAAAATTACATGGCCCTATGTGGGCACTGCTATTATGTAGTGTTAGGACTGCTGATATCGGAGAATCCGTGAAGTGGCTCAGAAGCTAAACATGCATTTGCAAACATGTGTGACTAATTTTCTGAATTTTTATTACCAGATAGGTTCAGGTATGGTTACAGGTAATTTTTAGTGTGCTGTGGGGATACCCAGGTGGGGAAAGAGCACCCCCCCCTCTCTGTCTGCTGTTTGTATGTGACCCCTCCCCCTTTCTAGCACCTGATATATAATTATCTCCAGGAATGACTGAGCAACTGCCATTGTTTGCCTGCTAGTAGTGCTAACCATTATAGCAACCGTACTGCCCTAGACTTGATGTAAAAGGGAAACTTGATGTAAAAGGGAAACAAGCATATACTCCTTGATCGATCTTCTACTTATCATCTCCAATGTGGATATACAGTTCAGTGATGTGCTTTCAGGGTAGGCACAGTAGGCAGAGCCTCACCTATCGTACTCCAGTATACTGCATAGTTTTGACTATAAAAAGGATTAGAATAATACAAAAAAGATATTTATAATATTATCTTTGTATTATTCCATGTAATAATCATTTGTATTATTCAAATAATTTTTGTGTGTGTAAATCTGGCTGTGATACTAGCCAGTGCCTCCCCAGGTATTGACCTCACCACATGTCACTGGTACAGTATAGTATAATCCAAACACATAATAAAAACATTCTAGTGTAAACAAAAACCCCAGTACTTATTTTTAATTACTCCGTCCATATAACAAGGACTGCTGATACACATGTTATCAGTTAAAATCATGCCAAAAAAGAAGCTTTGAGCCAGATACAGTATCAAAGGT
This sequence comes from Pseudophryne corroboree, assembly GCF_028390025.1. Classification (NCBI taxonomy): domain Eukaryota; kingdom Metazoa; phylum Chordata; class Amphibia; order Anura; family Myobatrachidae; genus Pseudophryne; species Pseudophryne corroboree. Next base: position 649,769,974 of record NC_086449.1, read on the forward strand.
ATTTCAGATGATATTCAGTCCCAAGGGCTGTCGCAACTCTACAATTCCTAAAAGGTTCCCTGTTGTTAAAGGCCTCACTCTCTGGATGCATTTCGTTGCAGGCTTGGACTGGCCCACAGGGGCAGTGCCGTAACTAGGCATTTTCGCGCTGTGTGCAAGAAACGACATTGGCGCCCCCTCATGCAAGATAGGGGCAGTGCGCGCCACAGGCGCCAGAAAAATATATAGGGGCGTGGCTTCATGGGAAGGGGCGTGGCCACAAAATAATACCAATCCATACTACGGTGCACAGTAGTCTCCATTATTCAAATTACGCTGCACAGTAGCGCTATTACACCGGGTAGAGCCCCTTTTATACATTACACCAGACAGTCCCCCTTTTTACACATTACAGCAGACAGCGTCCCCTTTTTACAACATTACGGCAGACAGCGCCCCCTTTTTACACATTACGGCAGACAGCGTCCCCCTTTTTACACATTACGGCAGACAGCGTCCCCCTTTTTACACATTACGGCAGACAGCGTCCCCCTTTTTGCTCATTACGGCAGACAGCGTCCCCCTTTTTACACATTACGGCAGACAGCGTTCCCTTTTTACACATTATGGCATACAGCCTCCCCCTTTTTACACATTACGTCAGAAAGCGTGCCCTTTTTACACATTACGGCAGACAGTGTCCCCTTTTTACACATAATGGCAGCCAGTCCCCCTTTTTACACATAATGGCAGCCAGTCCCCCTTTTTACACATTGCGGCAGACAGCGTCCCCCTTTTTACACACAACGGCAGCCAGTTCCCCTTTTTACACATTGCGACAGACAGCACCCCCCTTTTTACACATAATGGCAGCCAGTCCCCCTTTTTACACATTACCACAGACAGCGTCCCCTTTTTACACATTATGGCAAACAGAGTCCCCTTTTTACACATAACGGCAGCCAGTCCCCCTTTTTACACATTGCGGCAGACAGCGTCCCCCTTTTTACACATAACGGCAGCCAGTCCCCCTTTTTACACATTGCGGCAGACAGCATCCCCCTTTTTACACATAACGGCAGCCAGTCCCCCTTTTCACACATTGCAGCAGACAGCGTCCCCCTTTTTACACATAACGGCAGCCAGTCCCCCTTTTTACACATTGCGGCAGACAGCGTCCCACTTTTTACCCATAACGGCAGCCAGTCCCCCTTTTTACACATTGCGGCAGACAGCGTCCCCCTTTTTACACATAACGGTAGCCCGTCCCCCTTTTTACACATTGCGGCAGACAAAATAGAGAGAGAGAGAGATACTTACCATCTCTCCTGCTGGCAGTCAGGCCCCTCGTGCTGGCAGCTACGGAGGCAGGGGAGAAGGAGGAGGAAGGAGGGGGACTGAAGCCGCAGCAGCGCTATTTCATTGGTAGTAAGCGCCGCAGCAGCTGTCCCCTCTCCTCAGGGCAACTGCGCTGTGTGCCAGGCACACCTGGCACACACGTAGTTACGGCCCTGCACAGGGGTACAGGGGATTCCACCGGTGGGCCCCACTGCCTGGGGCCCCACCTCCTGCTCAAAGGATCAGGGGGCAGATTTATTAAGCCTGGTGAAGTGATAAAGTGGAAGATGATAAAGCACCAGCCAATCAGCTTCTAACTGTCATTTTTCAAACCCAGCCTGTAACATGGAAGTTAGGAGCTGATTGGTTGGTACTTTATCACCTTCAACTTTATCACTTCACCAGGCTTGATAAATCTGCCCCCAGGTTCCAGACTGTGCACTTGAATTATACATATGTTACCTTATACTGGACTATGGTGTATTTTCTACAGTGCATTGCTGTTATTAATCTGTTATTAATCAGGTAAATGATCATGCATGTAGCAGCTGAATTTACGGTATATATTTATGAAGAGCCCTGATGTTGCACTCTCTAATGGTTAGCCCAACCAATGAGGTGTCAGGCCACACACCCTCTGCAGACTGGCCACACCCCTAACATGGGCCCTTACCAGTGCATTCCCCCGGTGGGCCCTACATGCCCCAGTCCAACACTGTTTCGATGCAATAGGTATCTTCTCAACAAGTAGGTCAAAGCTTCACTCCAAGTGCATGATAACAGCCGGGAGAGTGATAATCATTCGCCCCACAGAGCACCTTGAGGTAGGGAAAGTGGAAGGGGAAATTCTGTATGGACACTGGAGGTGTATTAGGGAGTGTTAGTACACCCCTAAGAATTGTTTTCCGCTAAAATATTTAAATATGGTTTTTAAAAGATGTTTTTAACTTAATTAAATGAAAAAAAATTACAATAACCAGTTAAGTGGTTAAATTAGTGTTCTTATTTCTTTTATTAGTATTTTAATGTCCACTGTACAATATGTACAATACTGCATTCAGTGGGTGGTATTCAAATGATATATCACGCTCATTCTCCTTTCTAAAGTGATCCCTGTTATCGCGCCCATAGTAATCAGGTTCAGTTGCGTAAAGGGTTCAGCGCCCTCGCTATCCTGGAGGTAGCGAGTTGAAATGATTATACCAGGCCGGTCAGCAGAAACAGAATGGGTGAGGAAGGGGGTGAAAAGAATTAAATACCGCCCAGTATGTTAATACATTTTCTGATTCTCATGTTACCAGGGTCCATAGGTACATACAGGGCCTGATTCAGAGATAGACGCTGCTGCAATCATTGCCGGAGCCACAGATGTGATTATATGCAAATGCTAGTTTCAGCTTTCCCCTGGTGTTTTAGCATGTGCTGGAATGTGCAAGCCCATAGACAATTTTTTTGTGCTTTAGTGCGGTAGCAATGCTGGTGCTTCTAGATAGTCCACCATTGGAGCACCATCACATTTACCACTGACACCTGCAGCAGCCTATGGCAGGTGCAGTGTCTCAGTCTGAACATGGTCTCTTTTGAAAGCAGGTATGTGTCTGGGAACATAGCCCGCTTGCAGCGACACATCCGCGACACTCCCATTACATGTCCATGTGCCACTGACCAGTCACCGGCACTTTTCCACTCATCACTTTTCCACTCAAGTTCTGTTACCAGCTCTGCTGTTTGCAGTAATACATTTGTGTGTATACTCAGGGTAATGTATGCACCATTGAAGTTTCCAGAGTATTATATGCATGTGCTGGAGCAAATAACTCTCAGCAGCGCACATATCAGCAATGTGTGTGGTTTGCATGCACCACTGAGTCAGACCCACAATGCGGTATTACAGGTGCATAGAACATTCTCTGCTGGTTCATATATAAATTAGGTCTCTTGCACTGACATTTCTATTTACTTAGACTGCTGCCTTTCAGCAGGACTGTATGAGATGACAGTATTGTATGAGTTATACTTTTCTTTGGAGCAGGAAACATAAATCCCACTGCAGTATGATATCCGGCACTTGCCTCGCAGGTCTCACTCTGTCCAGATTTGTTTCATTCTTACTTATATTGTGCTTCCGTTGTTTTACAACTAAAAAAACTTCTTTTAAAGCATAACTCCCCTCTAGGATCACCCAGATGACAGGTTAAAAATCCTGACAAGTATGATTTGTATATTCCATTGCTGCAAAACTTGTTTATACACATAATTAAATATACTGTATAGGGGAGTACCTAATATACAATTAGCAAGAAACAAAGTCAATTTGCATATTTCCTCCAACTGGTAACTTGCAGGTGCAATTATATTTGCCCTTTACCCATAAAGCCAGTTGAAATTGGGTAACAGTATAAAATGTGCTGAGTTTACACATATGTGGTCTGTAAATGACCCCTGCTGTAGCTTGATGTCACTACATGTTGTAAGATGTAAAATTCTGGAAGCAGTGGCATAAGTTCATCCCAGTTACAAGGAAGCAAGAAAATGTTGGTGCCCCCACCCCTGCCCCCTGCCAACTCTTTGACATCTCAAAATGAACAACATGTCCATGATATTCCTATGAAAATGGGTTGTGTTGTGTGACTCAGCACATCCTGCCCAGGTACAGCCATTTCCCGATAACCTATGAAGCATTAGCCCATGGGTACTGAGAGTATTTTTGTGACCACCAGACAATACTAGGAGCAGATCAGTGATTCCTACACAATACTAAGAGCATATTAGTGACTCCTACACAATACTAAGAGAATATTAGTGACCCCTACACAATACTAAGAGCATATTAGTGACCGCTACACACCAGACAATATGAAGAGCATTATTGTAACCACCAGACAAAATGAAGAGTGTTAGTGTGACCGGCAGACAATACAGAGAGCGTTATTGTGACCACCAGACAATACGGAGAGCATTATTGTGACCACCAGACAATACGGAGAGCATTATTGTGACCACACCATTTACATTGCATTTTCTGACATAAGTAAGAGACTGCACAAGTGATTGGCAGTGGGTGTAAAATACTATATATTCCCATAAATTCCCCCAAATTAATTTAGTAGCACTGGAGGCGTACCTAATCTGTCATAAAGACATAATTACACTATATTTCCCTTAAATACAGTATATGACTTTGTCATTATATATTTACAGAGAAATATAGTGTAATTATAAGCATATATATATATATATATATATATATATACACATATATACACACACACACACACACAATCGATATCTCTGTGGAGCACACTTCTTTAACGTATTAGGCAATTATTTGTCTAATGAGAAAGCTTTTTCTGAAAAAAAATATATGCATATATATATTTATATATATATAAACAGAGGATGACTTTACACATTTAGACACCCATATTTAAAAAAAACACATGTTTTTATTGTTAAGACAATGTAGTTCAAAATCACATTTGCAATAAAAATGATAATTGTTTCCTTACAAAGTAATATTGATAATTAGGAATACAATTGTTTGTTCAGTTTATACATTTAAAATTAATAATAAAAATGCTTTCATCCAACGCGTTTCGTCTTATAGCGACATCTTCAGGTCTGTTTTCTAAACAACATTTTTTCTCTTATTGAAAATGCTCTCAAAATTTGAGGAGATGTTTCCTTCTTAAGAGGTTATAGAAAGTGATCTTTTGATCAAACCAATTATTATACTAGATATAAATCTGGATTAAATTTTAAGGATTTGGGATTTAGATAAAGTAATTTCCACAGTATGACAAAATTTAGTTGGATTCCCTAATTAGGACCATCTGATATAAGTAAAAAGTTTATACAGACTTAAACTAACATGTTAAAACACTTGTGTGTGCAGACGCAAGATTGTGTATGGAGACGCAACTAATTGTGTAAAAGAAAGTATGTACAATGCATAAACACCGTGCTTTTGAAATACATGTACAGTATGAGCGTAAGAGTTCCTGTGACATTCACTTTATTATAATATTTTTCTTTGTTATACCTTCAATGGAAGGGTGCACACAGGTTTCACATAAATCTTGCCTTGTAACCTGATCGGAACTCCCTACCTGTCTACTGCATGAACTGTGCAGGCTCCCAGGGGGGAAGGGGAAAGTGGGATGGGGGTAGGGCGAGGCAGTGGAAAATACCGCATTCAAAGAACGGGCCAATGCTCAAAGAGCGTCAGAGTCCCCTAGCTAAAATACACAGGGTCGATAGGGATAAGCGAGATCTATGCACATAACGATACACCAGACCCTATTGCATCACAAAGTGACAAAATGTCCGAGGCACATGAACCCCCGCCTTGTAGCATTATGTGCATAGACCTTGCTTAACCCTATCGCCCCTGTGTATTTTAGCTAGGGGATTCCGACGATCCTTCAGCATTGCCCCATGACTTACAAAATATGTGCTGTTACTTGCTCCATAGCCAAGGGCCTCCATGGGGCAAGGAGTCACAGGCAGTAGCCATTTCAATTGAGTCTGCCCTGCTACAGAATTGTATGTATACCGTATGGTGCATAAAACCTTAACAGTACAACTGCACATGCAGCTTTGCCCTGGTTTATGTGAATAACTCCCTCCATGTCTACTGCATGACCTGTGCAGGCTCCCAGGGGGGAAGGGCGATGGGCTAGCGGGAGGCTGTAGAAAATACCGTGCTTTTGAAATGCAAGTACTGTATGAGTCCGAGTCCCCAGTATGTTCTTCTAGTGTACTAATTAGCACGAACAGCTTGTAACGTACGGTGGCAAGTTTAATCTTTATATGTATAATGGAGAGATAAAAGCTCCTCCCTAAGTTCCTAGATGCCAAATCACCATCCTTAGTATCTCTGTACAGTATGTTCTACTAGTGTACTAATTAGCACGAACAGCTTTTAACTGGATGCCAAATCACCATCCTTAGTATCTCTGTACAGTATGTTCTGATAAAGCCTACAGATTTACCCTATATTAAACACTATAAAAGGTTAAGAGACACAGTACGCAATTGGTGCACGAGGTACCGTAAGGGTACGCCCTTAGCGTAGCGGACGCTGTATCGGGAGCGAGCCGCTCGAGCGACACAAACGTTCGCGAGAATACGCTGTTGGTATCAAGCACACCATAGGCTGCCGATTACCGTAATGATACGCTACCAGTGTAGCGGACGCTCGAGACCACGAGGAGATCACAAGCGGCGCTGACGCTCACAGAATTAAACCTTAATAACTATACCTTAAAGAATGTACTTATACTGTAAACCTTTATGCAGTGATAATGTGTAGATGCAACGCAATGTATATGAGCGACTGTGACGCTCAGGGAACCCTTAGAAATATAATAAACACTCAAATACCGGTCTAAGGTTCTAACACCTTTAAGAGAGAGAATGAACGTTCAATTGCAAAAGAATATACAGTACAGTTTATACACTACCAGGCTAACATGAATATCTAACAGAATTACTACACGTTAAAATACAATAGCAACACAATTACATTTAAAGGGGAAGGAGAGAGAGAATGGCTTACAACAAATAGGAGGTAAAATGGCTGCAGAGAACTTACGCACAAGGGGAAACAATCGCATGCGCCTTCCTGGATATCCAGCTCCCGATTATCAGTGATGAGAACCGTTGAGAAGAGTAGAATGGGAGCTGGCCCAGGTCGGCTTGTCTTTATATACACTTACACACAGTACAGTACAATGGTCCCTATATTCTTATTGTTCATTGGACACAGGAATCCGTCTCCGCATTATAACAAAAGGTCATAGGTTGGTTCATACAGGTGGGCTGTGACTATTTCAAACTGCTCAAGTTGGAGGGAAACTCAGGTTTCCCGCCGCATGGGTAATAAACTGCAAATATAGTAAATGTCCATAAACTTCTTATAGTCATAACTATACGCACGAGCGATTAATCCGTTTCTAACCAACACCGGAATATTGCTAATTATATACCCTTCCGATGGATACTAAACACCACTGTGTAACCCCTGTCTGACCCTTCGTATCCAACAAAGAGGGATCTCTTTGTCTCTGAACATGCTACATTAACTAAACTTTCAGATTCTATCAACAGGACCATAATCTACAAAATACATTATATGACTAAAATATGTAACGATTGAGTCGCCCGCTAGACGCGCACAAACTCTACCGTAAATGCGCATACCGTGCACCTGCGAGTGCACGCGACTGCGAGTATACGCACGCACGGGAGAGCTCATGCCCGTGCAGCGGGCACACGCATGAGGTGCATATATGGCAATGTGCAGCGTGATATTTTCTGACTTTGACAGTCCACCCTTTGGCAGTCACCAATAACTGCCACTTCCTAAAACAGTTCAAAAAGAGAAAAATATATGTCATGTATAATACATTTCTATGATTGGGTAAGGGAGAAGAGAAGAAGGTGGGAAAAAGGTATGACCTAGTGAGATAGTAGAAGCATGTATGTATGAGTCCATGTTTGAGGGGTCATGTATCATCGTGCCGTACGTGTTTTAAATCAAGCTTCGAGGTATTGCGAAGTATACATTTGAATTCCTTCTTATCCCGTGGTACGGGTCTGTGGATGGGCTGTCAAACTTTACCGAGCTCTTTTCGGCTTTTGGTTGCAACAAAATGGGGGAGCACATTTTAGTTGATGATACATGAATGGGGGAATATGTGAGTGCTGATATCTGTGCCTATATTCCCTATCGACTATGTGTGTCATTACCTGAAGGTTGTAGAGATGAAGATAAGGAGCAATTATGGTAAATGCAGTAATAAACTATGTGAGTTTAATATACATTTGTTGATTGAAGTCTTGTCTGGTGTCTTGTCTTGATGTACATGTTGACTGTAGTCTCCCGATGCTTTTGCTATAATTGCTTGAGCAAAAAGCTTTCTCAATGTCCATAGACTTACAAAAGTGTTGGGCTATCGTAAAATTTTAAAATCGCTAGGGATATTGGGGGTCTATGGCATTGTCCATCAATGGTCTGTGTAAAAGGTTGTCAAATTCTTCTTCCAAGCGGATGTCTTTGTACCTTGGAGGAAAACAAAGGAGAAACGGGTGAAAGAAACGGACCGTGGAATCACATTTTCATCACAACATTGTCTCAATGGTTGGGTCGTAAATCAAATCAGTCGTTGTTATTACAGTATCTTCACTTCTTAAACTTATCACTCGGGCTCTACGTTTACACTTTGTTAAAACCCGAACGCATCTAAATATCAGACCGACCAATATGATGACACCCAGAATACACAAAAGAAATTTGCCTACATCCATGATAATACCTTGGGCCCATTCTCCTAAACCAGAGAACCAATTTCGTGGGTTCAACCATGACACCCAACCGGTCAGCTCATTACCCACGGCAGTAAGGGTGAGGTTGTGTTTCCTTCGGAACTCCCATTTTAATTGCAAAATGTCATCCATCTTTTGGTCTATGACCTCGGCTGGGTCCTCAGTGCTGTTTGGAATGTACGTGCAGCACTTTATTCCATACTGAGTCGCTAGGGTAACACAATACCCGCCTGTCACAGCCGTGAGATAATTGAGAATCATCCTATGCTGAACCAGTTCTGTTTTGTAGGCTTGTAACTCTCTCCCAGTATACCTGAATGTGTCATCATACATTTCAGTGATATTGTCTAATAAATTTGCAAGCGCAGATATATATTTATAATTTATCACTCCTCTTGCGGTACGAGTGATATCTAACGCGATTAGGAATTGAATCCCGGTGGATTCATGGATCAGGTCAGAAGCCGGGTGCTCTGTTCTTTCTATCAGGTGCCGTTTAACGATGTGCTCGTAATGAGTGTGAGTATAAGGAGCTGGGGCACTGCGGTGAATATCTTTCATTTTGGTATGTGATACAGTCATTACCTCAGGCAATACTTTTCCAATATAACACAATCCTTCTGAGTTTGGGGCAAGCCACTTATACGCCTTTCTCCCGCATATGAAATATGCATCATCGGGGAGAACATATGGGACTGAATATGTTAGAACCATGTTACACGTATCCGGTTGTATGATATGTGCACAGTATCCTGGTGATACTTCTCCAACTCTTATGGTCCTACTTCTTAGGGTATACCTATATCGGAAATATTTTCCACTATCGGCTATGTGGCGTATAAGCTCTGTATCTGTAGGCATTCTATCGGCTCTATATGAAAAGGTCATGGTTTTGTTATTCCATGACACTTCCCAATTTCCCGGCTTTCGGGGATTAGAAATGTTAAAACACACTAAGGACCTATCCACATGGTATTGGTGGAGCTTCAAACTAGGAGGACTAGAGATGTTAAACCTCTTGTCCACCGGCCTCCCACCACTTAACTCAAGTACCTCCCCTATCGTTAAAGGAAATGGTACTAGTCCTGACTTGCTGTGACCTTGAGGTACTTGAGAGCATACCCAGCAGCCTGTTTGGTTTAACACCTTACCCACTAATGAGTGATAGTCACCCAATGGATGCCGGTCCATGTTAATGTTAAAACTGGACTGACATTTCTTGATGCACCCATCCTCAACTAAGTTATCACAATGCCTACAGATGCAATTTTCTTCAGCTAACAATCCTTCACAGTTCCTTCTATGGTCAATGCTACCAGATCGTTTTCTGATACTCGCCTTTGCTTGGTGATTATGTTGTTCTTGGAAATCTACGCCTCCATCTCTGTCATCAGAACCCATTCCAGAACCTCTCTCGACCTCCATGGTACTCTCGCCGGAACAAACTGCTCTGGTCAACATCATGGTCAACAGGAAAATCCGGATCACAGTCTCTTGGGGCAAGTCCATCTTATAGGAGGAAATGGAGAAAAATGAGAAGGGGGAAAGAAATAATTGAGGGAGATGGGATGGGAGGTGGAGAAAAACAATAAAAGGGAACAGGGGATCGACAACTGCCTCCGATCTTATTATTTCTCAATGCTCAGGTGCCGTCTCAATCTTCCTGAAACAGACATTTCAGTGATACAACTTCCTCTACCGTCTGTTCTTTATCACAAGGCCTCTCTGGATCAGCAACCTTCTTACAATGGGACGAATGAACCCAAGTCTCTCTCTCGGCAACCTTCAATGCTGTCGTGCTAATCAATAAGACTTGGTATGGTCCTTCCCATCTGTCAATAAGGCAACCTGAGCGTAGAAAATTCCGTATCATTACATAATCCCCAGGTTCAATGTCATGACAATTACTGTCTGGCAGATCAGGAATCACCAACTTCAAGTTATCATTCTGATTCCTTAGCTGTTTACTCATCTTAACCAAGTACTTTACAGTCACTTCATTGTTACACTTCAAATCATCCTGAGGGTTAATCATAACATGCGGTTGTCGACCAAACAGAATTTCAAAGGGGGACAGATTAAGAGGGGACCTGGGAGTGGTTCTGATGCTGTATAGTACAATGGGTAAAGCTTCTGGCCATAGTTCCTAGATGCCAAATCACCATCCTTAGTATCTCTGTACAGTATGTTCTACTAGTGTACTAATTAGCACGAACAGCTTTTAACTGGATGCCAAATCACCATCCTTAGTATCTCTGTACAGTATGTTCTGATAAAGCCTACAGATTTACCCTATATTAAACACTATAAAAGGTTAAGAGACACAGTACGCAATTGGTGCACGAGGTACCGTAAGGGTACGCCCTTAGCGTAGCGGACGCTGTATCGGGAGCGAGCCGCTCGAGCGACACAAACGTTCGCGAGAATACGCTGTTGGTATCAAGCACACCATAGGCTGCCGATTACCGTAATGATACGCTACCAGTGTAGCGGACGCTCGAGACCACGAGGAGATCACAAGCGGCGCTGACGCTCACAGAATTAAACCTTAATAACTATACCTTAAAGAATGTACTTATACTGTAAACCTTTATGCAGTGATAATGTGTAGATGCAACGCAATGTATATGAGCGACTGTGACGCTCAGGGAACCCTTAGAAATATAATAAACACTCAAATACCGGTCTAAGGTTCTAACACCTTTAAGAGAGAGAATGAACGTTCAATTGCAAAAGAACATACAGTACAGTTTATACACTACCAGGCTAACATGAATATCTAACAGAATTACTACACGTTAAAATACAATAGCAACACAATTACATTTAAAGGGGAAGGAGAGAGAGAATGGCTTACAACAAATAGGAGGTAAAATGGCTGCAGAGAACTTACGCACAAGGGGAAACAATCGCATGCGCCTTCCTGGATATCCAGCTCCCGATTATCAGTGATGAGAACCGTTGAGAAGAGTAGAATGGGAGCTGGCCCAGGTCGGCTTGTCTTTATATACACTTACACACAGTACAGTACAATGGTCCCTATATTCTTATTGTTCATTGGACACAGGAATCCGTCTCCGCATTATAACAAAAGGTCATAGGTTGGTTCATACAGGTGGGCTGTGACTATTTCAAACTGCTCAAGTTGGAGGGAAACTCAGGTTTCCCGCCGCATGGGTAATAAACTGCAAATATAGTAAATGTCCATAAACTTCTTATAGTCATAACTATACGCACGAGCGATTAATCCGTTTCTAACCAACACCGGAATATTGCTAATTATATACCCTTCCGATGGATACTAAACACCACTGTGTAACCCCTGTCTGACCCTTCGTATCCAACAAAGAGGGATCTCTTTGTCTCTGAACATGCTACATTAACTAAACTTTCAGATTCTATCAACAGGACCATAATCTACAAAATACATTATATGACTAAAATATGTAACGATTGAGTCGCCCGCTAGACGCGCACAAACTCTACCGTAAATGCGCATACCGTGCACCTGCGAGTGCACGCGACTGCGAGTATACGCACGCACGGGAGAGCTCATGCCCGTGCAGCGGGCACACGCATGAGGTGCATATATGGCAATGTGCAGCGTGATATTTTCTGACTTTGACAGTCCACCCTTTGGCAGTCACCAATAACTGCCACTTCCTAAAACAGTTCAAAAAGAGAAAAATATATGTCATGTATAATACATTTCTATGATTGGGTAAGGGAGAAGAGAAGAAGGTGGGAAAAAGGTATGACCTAGTGAGATAGTAGAAGCATGTATGTATGAGTCCATGTTTGAGGGGTCATGTATCATCGTGCCGTACGTGTTTTAAATCAAGCTTCGAGGTATTGCGAAGTATACATTTGAATTCCTTCTTATCCCGTGGTACGGGTCTGTGGATGGGCTGTCAAACTTTACCGAGCTCTTTTCGGCTTTTGGTTGCAACAAAATGGGGGAGCACATTTTAGTTGATGATACATGAATGGGGGAATATGTGAGTGCTGATATCTGTGCCTATATTCCCTATCGACTATGTGTGTCATTACCTGAAGGTTGTAGAGATGAAGATAAGGAGCAATTATGGTAAATGCAGTAATAAACTATGTGAGTTTAATATACATTTGTTGATTGAAGTCTTGTCTGGTGTCTTGTCTTGATGTACATGTTGACTGTAGTCTCCCGATGCTTTTGCTATAATTGCTTGAGCAAAAAGCTTTCTCAATGTCCATAGACTTACAAAAGTGTTGGGCTATCGTAAAATTTTAAAATCGCTAGGGATATTGGGGGTCTATGGCATTGTCCATCAATGGTCTGTGTAAAAGGTTGTCAAATTCTTCTTCCAAGCGGATGTCTTTGTACCTTGGAGGAAAACAAAGGAGAAACGGGTGAAAGAAACGGACCGTGGAATCACATTTTCATCACAACATTGTCTCAATGGTTGGGTCGTAAATCAAATCAGTCGTTGTTATTACAGTATCTTCACTTCTTAAACTTATCACTCGGGCGCTACGTTTACACTTTGTTAAAACCCGAACGCATCTAAATATCAGACCGACCAATATGATGACACCCAGAATACACAAAAGAAATTTGCCTACATCCATGATAATACCTTGGGCCCATTCTCCTAAACCAGAGAACCAATTTCGTGGGTTCAACCATGACACCCAACCGGTCAGCTCATTACCCACGGCAGTAAGGGTGAGGTTGTGTTTCCTTCGGAACTCCCATTTTAATTGCAAAATGTCATCCATCTTTTGGTCTATGACCTCGGCTGGGTCCTCAGTGCTGTTTGGAATGTACGTGCAGCACTTTATTCCATACTGAGTCGCTAGGGTAACACAATACCCGCCTGTCACAGCCGTGAGATAATTGAGAATCATCCTATGCTGAACCAGTTCTGTTTTGTAGGCTTGTAACTCTCTCCCAGTATACCTGAATGTGTCATCATACATTTCAGTGATATTGTCTAATAAATTTGCAAGCGCAGATATATATTTATAATTTATCACTCCTCTTGCGGTACGAGTGATATCTAACGCGATTAGGAATTGAATCCCGGTGGATTCATGGATCAGGTCAGAAGCCGGGTGCTCTGTTCTTTCTATCAGGTGCCGTTTAACGATGTGCTCGTAATGAGTGTGAGTATAAGGAGCTGGGGCACTGCGGTGAATATCTTTCATTTTGGTATGTGATACAGTCATTACCTCAGGCAATACTTTTCCAATATAACACAATCCTTCTGAGTTTGGGGCAAGCCACTTATACGCCTTTCTCCCGCATATGAAATATGCATCATCGGGGAGAACATATGGGACTGAATATGTTAGAACCATGTTACACGTATCCGGTTGTATGATATGTGCACAGTATCCTGGTGATACTTCTCCAACTCTTATGGTCCTACTTCTTAGGGTATACCTATATCGGAAATATTTTCCACTATCGGCTATGTGGCGTATAAGCTCTGTATCTGTAGGCATTCTATCGGCTCTATATGAAAAGGTCATGGTTTTGTTATTCCATGACACTTCCCAATTTCCCGGCTTTCGGGGATTAGAAATGTTAAAACACACTAAGGACCTATCCACATGGTATTGGTGGAGCTTCAAACTAGGAGGACTAGAGATGTTAAACCTCTTGTCCACCGGCCTCCCACCACTTAACTCAAGTACCTCCCCTATCGTTAAAGGAAATGGTACTAGTCCTGACTTGCTGTGACCTTGAGGTACTTGAGAGCATACCCAGCAGCCTGTTTGGTTTAACACCTTACCCACTAATGAGTGATAGTCACCCAATGGATGCCGGTCCATGTTAATGTTAAAACTGGACTGACATTTCTTGATGCACCCATCCTCAACTAAGTTATCACAATGCCTACAGATGCAATTTTCTTCAGCTAACAATCCTTCACAGTTCCTTCTATGGTCAATGCTACCAGATCGTTTTCTGATACTCGCCTTTGCTTGGTGATTATGTTGTTCTTGGAAATCTACGCCTCCATCTCTGTCATCAGAACCCATTCCAGAACCTCTCTCGACCTCCATGGTACTCTCGCCGGAACAAACTGCTCTGGTCAACATCATGGTCAACAGGAAAATCCGGATCACAGTCTCTTGGGGCAAGTCCATCTTATAGGAGGAAATGGAGAAAAATGAGAAGGGGGAAAGAAATAATTGAGGGAGATGGGATGGGAGGTGGAGAAAAACAATAAAAGGGAACAGGGGATCGACAACTGCCTCCGATCTTATTATTTCTCAATGCTCAGGTGCCGTCTCAATCTTCCTGAAACAGACATTTCAGTGATACAACTTCCTCTACCGTCTGTTCTTTATCACAAGGCCTCTCTGGATCAGCAACCTTCTTACAATGGGACGAATGAACCCAAGTCTCTCTCTCGGCAACCTTCAATGCTGTCGTGCTAATCAATAAGACTTGGTATGGTCCTTCCCATCTGTCAATAAGGCAACCTGAGCGTAGAAAATTCCGTATCATTACATAATCCCCAGGTTCAATGTCATGACAATTACTGTCTGGCAGATCAGGAATCACCAACTTCAAGTTATCATTCTGATTCCTTAGCTGTTTACTCATCTTAACCAAGTACTTTACAGTCACTTCATTGTTACACTTCAAATCATCCTGAGGGTTAATCATAACATGCGGTTGTCGACCAAACAGAATTTCAAAGGGGGACAGATTAAGAGGGGACCTGGGAGTGGTTCTGATGCTGTATAGTACAATGGGTAAAGCTTCTGGCCATGTCAATCCTGTTTCTGCCATAACTTTGCTCAATTTATTTTTAATAGTGCTGTTCACTCTTTCTACCTTCGCACTCGCCTGTACGGAGTGTGCAGCTTACTATTAATTCCCATCAACTTACACATTCCTTGAAAGACATCACCTGTAAAATGGGTACCCCTATCACTTTCAATTATTCTAGGGATACCGTATCTACACACAAATTCCTGCACAATTTTCTTAGCAGTAAACATAGCGGTATTTGTTGCCGCAGGAAATGCTTCGACCCAATTTGAAAACACATCTATACAAACTAGTACATACTTCAAATTTCGACAAGGGGGTAATTGTATGAAATCAATCTGTATTACTTGAAAAGGGCCATCTGTTGGTGGGATATGAGATGGTTCTGTTGGTATTGCTTTCCCGATATTCTTCCTCAAGCAGGTGAGGCATGTCATTGCTCTCTTACCTGCATGGGAAGAAAATCCTGGGGCGCACCAGTAAGCTCTTACTAGCTTACACATCCCTTCTTTGCCCAGATGAGTCAGCCCGTGTGCTGCTTCCGCTAGACTTGGAAGGTATGCTCTTGGTGCCACTGGTTTACCCTGTCCATCTGTCCAGAGTCCTGAGGACTCCTGGCCATATCCTTTTAACCTCCAGACTGCCTTTTCCTGTGGGGAACACAAATTTTGCATTTCACACAATTTCTGTGTGTTAACAGTATTAAATACCATCAGTTGTGTGGTCTCTGTCTGTCTGGGGGTACCAGCTGCTAACTTAGCAGCTTCGTCTGCTCGGCTGTTACCAAGTGATATTGGGTCTTGGCTATATGTATGTGCTTTACACTTGATAACAGCCACTCTGTCGGGTTCCTGTATCGCTGTTAGAAGCCTTTTGATGTGAGCTGCATGCGCTACCGGTGTACCAGCTGCCGTCATGAAATTTCTGAGGCGCCATAGGGCTCCGAAATCATGGAGTACCCCGAAGGCGTACCTAGAATCTGTGTAGATATTGGCTGACTTTCCCTTTGCCAATTCACATGCTCTGGTTAGGGCAACCAGTTCAGCAACCTGGGCTGAGTGAGGTGGGCCTAGCGGTTCTGCTTCTATGGTGCCTTGGTCATCTACGACTGCGTATCCAGTACACAAGTCTCCCGAGTCCGTCTGTCTGTGACAACTACCGTCAGTGTAGAAAGTAAAATCTACATCTTCCAGTGGGTTGTCACTGATGTCAGGCCTTGCCGTGAAATTTTGGGTCAAATATTCCATACAATCATGCATGTCTTTTCCTGTGCTAAATCCTCCTTCACCATTACTCTCATCCTCCACCCTTTGTGCCTGTCCAGGCACACCTGGGAGATACGTTGCAGGATTTAATGCGCTGCATCTCTTTATGGTGATGTTTATGGGGGCCATCAATGCCAATTCCCATCTTGTAAACCGCGCTGATGAGACGTGTCTGGTTTGGGCAGAATTTAGCAAGGCTGACACTGCATGTGGCGTGTGGATTGTGAGGTTGTGTCCTAGCACTACATCTTCGCTTTTTGTTACTAGCAATGCTATCGCGGCAACACTTCGCAAGCATGTGGGGAGGGATCGCGCTACCGTGTCTAGCTGAGCGCTGTAGTATGCTACCGGCCTGCTGGCATCACCGTGCTTTTGGGTTAGGACGCCTGCCGCGCAACCAGCACATTCTATTCCGTACAGCTCAAAGGGTTTTCCATAGTCAGGCATACCTAATGCCGGTGCCTGCGTTAGGCACTGTTTAAGTCTCTCAAATGCCATCTCGGATTCGTCTGTATGCGAGATCCGATCAGGTTTGTTTGATGAGACCATCTCCTGCAAAGGTAGGGCTAGTATGGAAAAACCTGGGATCCAGTTACGGCAATACCCACACATTCCTAAAAACGTTCTGATCTGTTGCTGGGTTTGTGGCAGAGTCATGTCTCGAATTGCTTGAATTCTATCAGCGGTCAGGTGTCTCAGTCCTTGTGTCAGACAGTGTCCCAAATATTTTACCTTAGTCCGGCATAATTGCAACTTATCTTTTGAAACCTTGTGTCCGGTTTCTGAGAAATTAATCAGGAGTTGTTTCGTATCTCTCAGGGACGATTCGAGTGAATCAGAACACAGAAGTAGATTGTCTACATACTGTATTAGTATTGATCCACTCTCAGGTTGAAAAGACTGTAAACAATCATGTAAGGCTTGTGAGAAAATACTTGGACTGTCAATGAAACCTTGTGGTAAGCGAGTCCAGGTGTATTGAACTCCTCTGTATGTGAACGCAAACAAATATTGGCTGTCAGGGTGCAGAGGTACCGAGAAGAAGGCCGAGCAGAGGTCAATTACAGTGAAAAATTTTGCAGTGGGAGGGATTTGCATAAGGATGACAGCTGGATTTGGCACTACGGGGAACTGACTCTCAACTATTTTGTTAATCCCCCTTAGATCCTGCACTAGCCTGTAACCCCTCCCCCCACTCTTTTTAACAGGGAAGATGGGACTATTGGCAGTGCTGAATATTCTTACCAGAATGCCCTGTTGTAGCAAGCGCTCTATTACGGGGTACACTCCTAACTCCACCTCTGGCTTCAGAGGGTATTGTGGGATTTTTGGAGCTATCCTACCATCTTTTACTTGCACAACTACTGGAGCTACGTTTGCCATTAATCCAGTGTCTTGTCCATCTTTAGTCCAAAGTGACTCTGGTATTTGGGATGTCATTTCTTCTACCTGGGATGGACTCCTATTTATCATAACAGTATGTGACATTAATTTTGATGGGGAGTCTAGCATATCTTGCACTTCCTGAGCGTGGTTCTCAGGTATGTCTAGGAACACACCTTCAGGAGTGCAATATATGACGCACCCCATTTTACACAATAAATCTCTTCCCAGGAGATTAATCGGTGCCGATGCAGCCAGCAAAAAGGAATGCTTGGTATGCAACGGCCCTATTGTAATCTCTGCTGGTTTGCTAACCGGGTAGTGCTGTACTACTCCCGTTACTCCCATGGCTGGAATTGTCTTACCAGTGGTTCTCATGCCCACTGTCGAATTTATCACTGATTTGGCCGCCCCCGTATCTACAAGGAAATTTAATGGTTTACCAGCTACATCAATTGTGACCTCGGGTTCACTTCCAAGACTCGCAATTCATTTCACTGGCTGCAGATTACAGGTATGGCCACACCCCTATTGGGTATGGTGACCTCCCTGAATCGCACTGGCAGCAATTACTTGTGGTGGGGGTAGATGGGAACTATCAGAGATTTGCCAGTCTCTTCTTGGGGGATACCTTTTTGTTTCCCCTGCATGTGGCTCATAGCTCTACTTCTGCGGTACTTGATCCCAATGTCTCGTATCAGGTCGTTGTCTAGGGGGTTGATATGAATTTTGTATTTGTCTTGTTTTACAATCACGTGCCATGTGTCCCTCTCTGTGGCAACAATAACATTTTATACCTCTTGACTTACCCACAGGGGTCACAGTTCTGGGCTGAGGTACCCTGGTAGTAAGGGCCTGTATGCTCACAGCCATTAGCTTATCACTCTGTGACTCCCTGTGTCTGATGATATTCCGATCATGCCCAGCAGCCTCTCCCAATGCATCCACCGACATACCTCTCCAATCAGGCCTAGTGGTTTGTATTCTATTCCTTAAAACCTCTTTTAACCCATCCATTAATACAGAGACAGCTACTTCCCTGTGGTGTACATTAGTTTTAATGTCATCTATACCAGTGTACCTAGCCATATCCTGCAGAGCCCGGTGAAAATACTCTGGTGTGGATTCACCTTCTTTTTGTTTTATTGTAAAGATTTTATTCCACTTTACTACTGCAGGAAAATATACTCCTAACTGTAAGTTGATTCTCTTTACATTATCCTGATTATACTCGTCTGTTAGTGGTACTTCCTCATCTAACTTGCAATCAGCGATAAACTTTAACGAATCAACATTGGGGGGTAAACATGCCCTCAAAACTGTCCTCCAGTCTTTGTTATTTAGCTCTGCAGAATTTCCTAGCTCTCTAATATACTTTTGACATGCAACTAAATCTTTCCTAGGATCAGGGAATTCAG
Source organism: Pseudophryne corroboree (assembly GCF_028390025.1). Classification (NCBI taxonomy): domain Eukaryota; kingdom Metazoa; phylum Chordata; class Amphibia; order Anura; family Myobatrachidae; genus Pseudophryne; species Pseudophryne corroboree. The sequence goes on from NC_086449.1 coordinate 649,789,455, forward strand.
ACATCATTGATCTTAATTCTGCTCGGGAAAAGGGACAGTGCATGGCGATGTTCCTGACAGGAGTTGCTCCTGAGGCTTCAGTTTTCCCATTTGGCACTGCTATTACCCTAACGGGATTAAGTCCAATAACATCATTCTGAGTAGATTCTACAACATGTGGTGAAATGGTTTCAGCATAGTGTATGGTGCCGTACTTACCAGTCGATACGACCTCACCTGTCCCTCCGCTAGGGGCCTTTGCTACTAATCTTACGGGTTGGGTCGTGCCCACTGCTGTTTCTGATATGGTGGCTGCTAGGGAGAGTGCTGATATTGTTGTGGGCTCATCCTATTGGTCACAATCCTGGGGAAAGTTCAAAACAGGGTACAACTTGCAGGATTAGTGTTAGCATTAATTACTTTAGTTACATTATCTTTAACTTCTATACATTTATCATAACTTTGTGTGCCATTCTCTGCAACCAATTTCTCTCCAGGTATGTATGGTGGTGGGGGTGCAGTGGCTATCAGTTTCCTGATAGGGTTAGATCCAGTGGCTTGCGCCAACCCCCTTTGTATTTCACCTTCCTGTTGCCACAATGTTAAATAGTCATAATGTCTAATACGCCTTTTTGAAGATTTAATCAGGCAAACTCTTCTCCTTAAATTCTGTAATACTTCTGGGTTAAAACTACCTACCCGGGGAAACTTCTCCCCGTCATGCACAGTCATCCTTTCCCATTCATTGCACAACATCTCTGTGTGATGACCATATTTCTCACACATGATATACCTTGCCGACCCGATTGGTCGGTTTACCAAATCAACCTGAACCTCGGTTGATCGCCCCTTACCTGAACAACTGGCCCCCATCTTTGCAGGTGCTGCTTTCACTACCTCTGACTTCAAATCACGGTCTTCGGCAACCCTTACAAAAACCAAGATGTCCGGGGTAAGGCTGCGGTGGGGGTTTTGCCTCGAGGTCCGCCCACTTAACTCCCACCCACGCTGGCCAATACGGCGACCAAAGTTCCCAGAGGTTCCGTACCCAACCTAGGGCACCTATGAACGTCTACTTGCTCGGGCGTGTGGAAGTATGCTATCCTCCCCAGCAAGTATCAGTCGCTGGAATGTCCCTGAGTGATCAGGCTACTTCCCTTAAAATAAAAAAATTACACAAATCACGTTAACAATGTGCAAGTAGCGTTCTTATGAATATTCAAGACACGCTAATGCACACAATCACATGCGGTACAATCGTATCTGCACACAAGCAACTAATCTTATGTGCGGAACGATTAGTGGAATCAAAAATTTTGGCTGCGAATTCCTTCAGCAATGAGCTTTATTGGCCTATATGGGTTTCGCACCAACCCTCTTCGGTTGTGCTCTCTACTTCTAGTCTGCTGTACCTGAACCTCCTGGTCCTTGACCTCCTGGTCTGTTATGTACAGCAGACTCTACTGCTCATTAATATGTCGAGACTAACAAGGGACGCCTCCCAAGCCACCCCACGCTATCACTCTCGCTGGTGTACCTCTTTCTACTGGCCTATGGTTCCCACGTTCGTAAAAGAAGAGAAATCTTATATATACACACTCTTACATTCGAACACTCTTATTTCTGTACAGAATTCCTTTCATTCAGTAATAGTCTAACCCAGAAGAATTGCAACAGAGAAGGTTTTTTTTTTTGTTTTTTTTTTCTTTTAACTTTAACTTTTGGATTTGAGATAGATTTGCGTTATTGTCGCGTTACTTCCTTATCGCCTACTAAAACAATACTATCGTGCGGTTTGTATTATGTGGGCATATCCGTACGCTCCGTTGCGTAATATACGCTCCGTGAGTCGACCCTTGCGTTGCGTACGCCCTGCCCTTGTAAGGACACGTGTACACAGACCAAGTACGTCCACAGTAACACACTACACGTTTATCAATGTAAATGATCTTTAAGTGTAATCATTCACTGGACACCACCCAAATCTCCCTTGTATTTCTAGGCGAGACTGTGTGCGTGCCTTTTACAATTATTCCCTTAAATATTACTTTTTATCTTTTAACTATTAATAACAAAAAATCTCTCAGCACGTTATCACTGGTATGTGGCAATCAGGAGAATGATATACGGACAAATACTACTAAACAAGAAATACAGGTGTGTGCTTATGCGTACGTACGCAAAACAGAAACTAAACAGTTTTAAAAGACAATAGCGTACTGTTCTTACCTTCCGGTTCCGGATTCCCTCAGCACTCCTTACTAAGTGAAGCAGACGCTTATCTGGTCAGCACTGCGAGGGATATCACCTTCCCGCCCTTTGCTGACCGATAATGTCTGCTAAAGTTACCTTGTGCAGATATGTGAAGAGCGGACGAGCCCCCAATTGATAAAGCCTACAGATTTACCCTATATTAAACACTATAAAAGGTTAAGAGACACAGTACGCAATTGGTGCACGAGGTACCGTAAGGGTACGCCCTTAGCGTAGCGGACGCTGTATCGGGAGTGAGCCGCTCGAGCGACACAAACGTTTGTGAGAATACGCTGTTGGTATCAAGCACACCATAGGCTGCCGATTACCGTAATGATACGCTACCAGCGTAGCGGACGCTCGAGACAACGAGGAGATCACAAGCGGCGCTGACGCTCACAGAATTAAACCTTAATAACTATACCTTAAAGAATGTACTTATACTGTAAACCTTTATGCAGTGATAATGTGTAGATGCAACGCAATGTATATGAGCGACTGTGACGCTCAGAGAACCCTTAGAAATATAATAAACACTCAAATACCGGTCTAAGGTTCTAACACCTTTAAGAGAGAGAATGAACGTTCAATTGCAAAAGAATATACAGTACAGTTTATACACTACCAGGCTAACATGAATATCTAACAGAATTACTACACGTTAAAATACAATAGCAACACAATTACATTTAAAGGGGAAGGAGAGAGAGAATGGCTTACAACAAATAGGAGGTAAAATGGCTGCAGAGAACTTACGCACAAGGGGAAACAATCGCATGCGCCTTCCTGGATATCCAGCTCCCGATTATCAGTGATGAGAACCGTTGAGAAGAGTAGAATGGGAGCTGGCCCAGGTCGGCTTGTCTTTATATACACTTACACACAGTACAGTACAATGGTCCCTATATTCTTATTGTTCATTGGACACAGGAATCCGTCTCCGCATTATAACAAAAGGTCATAGGTTGGTTCATACAGGTGGGCTGTGACTATTTCAAACTGCTCAAGTGGGAGGGAAACTCAGGTTTCCCGCCGCATGGGTAATAAACTGCAAATATAGTAAATGTCCATAAACTTCTTATAGTCATAACTATACGCACGAGCGATTAATCCGTTTCTAACCAACACCGGAATATTGCTAATTATATACCCTTCCGATGGATACTAAACACCACTGTGTAACCCCTGTCTGACCCTTCGTATCAAACAAAGAGGGATCTCTTTGTCTCTGAACATGCTACATTAACTAAACTTTCAGATTCTATCAACAGGACCATAATCTACAAAATACATTATATGACTAAAATATGTAACGATTGAGTCGCCCGCTAGACGCGCACAAACTCTACCGTAAATGCGCATACCGTGCGCCTGCGAGTGCACGCGACTGCGAGTATACGCACGCACGGGAGAGCTCATGCCCGTGCAGCGGGCACACGCATGAGGTGCATATATGGCAATGTGCAGCGTGATATTTTTCTGACTTTGACAGTTCTATTAGGGTACTAATTAGCACGAACAGCTTGAAACGTACAGCGGCAAGTTTAATCTTTCTATGTATAATGGAGAGAGATAAAAGCTGCTCAGTAAATTCCTGGATGCCAAATCACGGTCCTTAGTATCTATGTTTAGTATTTTCTACTAGTGTACTAATTAGCATGAACAGCTTGTAACGTACAGTGGCAAGTGTAATTTTTCTAAGTATATTGGAGAGAGATAAAAACTCCTCCCTATGTTCCTGGATGTCAAATTACCATGCTTAGCATTTCTGTACAGTATTTCCTATCTAGCCAGAAACCCTGCATCCTGTGCAAGCTAGGCGGACAACTGGAGGGGACCCGAAACATGGTTTCTTCCCGTTTCCCTTTCCACTGTCACATAAACTAGTGGTTGGTCTGCCCCGAAAGCCAAGTGTCTCCTCTTTTGTATGGTGCCAGTCCTGAGTCTCTGGGACACCCAGAACCAGAGATATCAGTACGCAAATTGGACCCATTTTCCCATATACTATAATGGGTCCATTAATTCAGACCCACCATGGGTTCCGACGCTTGCCATGAGCCTTGTGGGGGTCACAGAAACTTGGGGTTGGTACCCTCCGGTAGCTAATTGTCTCCCCTTCCATACCAACCTAGCGATGAAGGCTCCCACCCCCCATGCTGAGAGTCCCAAAGTGCCAACCTTTTTTTTTTATATGTTCCCGTGACATTCACTTTATTATTATTTTTTTTTGTTATACATTCAATGAAAGGGTGCACACAGGTTTCACATAAATCAAAGTAAATCTGCAGCAGCGATTCATTCCGCTATATACAAATACACAGCGGTAATGAGTATAAATAAGTGTATTCCGACGCAACTAACTGAGCAACACAGTACTGTAGATCGTCTGCATTTGTGTATTGTACCTGTCCTGAACTCCCTCCCTGTCCACTGCATGACCTGTGCAGGCTCCCAGGGGGGAAGAGCGATGGGGGTAGGGAGAGGCGGTGCAAAATACTGTGCTTTTGAAATACAAGTATTAGCGTCCGAGTCCCCTAAGGCATAAACCAACACCAATGGGAAGGAAGTGCCAACCTTTTTTTAATGTGTTCCTGTAACATTCACTTTATTATTATTTTTTTTCTTTGTTATACATTCAATGGAAGGGTGCACACAGGTTTCACATAAATCAGAGTGGGCGGGGGATTTTCCTACATACAGTAGTATACTGTTGCACGTCTTGTAATCTGATCGGAACTCCCTCCCTGCCTACTGCATGTACTTTGCAGGCTCCCAGGGGGGAAGGGGAAATTGGGATGGGGGTAGGGTGAGGCAGTGGAAAATACCGTGTTCAAAGAAAAGGCATAATCAAAACCATGGGGAACTTTGCGGTGTATCGTTATGTGCAAAGACCTCACTTATCCCTATCACCCCTGTGTATTTTAGCTAGGGGATTCTGACGCTCTTTTAGCATTGCCCCGTGACGTGACCTACCAAATTTGTGCTGTTACTTGCTCCATAGCCGAGGGCCTCCATTGGGCGAGGAGTCACAGGCGGTAGCCATTTCAATTGAGTCTGCCCTGCTACAGAATTGTATGTGTACCGTATGGTGCATAGAACCTTAACAGTACAACTGCTCCTGCAGCTTTGCCCTGGTTTATGTGAATAACTCCCTCACTGTCTACTGCATGACCTGTGCAGGCTCCCAGGGGGGAAGGGCGATGGGCTAGCGGGAGGCGGAGGAAAATACTGTGCTTTTGAAATCCAAGTACTGTATGAGTCCAAGTCCCCAGTACGTTCTTCTAGTGTACTAATTAGCACGAACAGCTTGTAACGTACAGTGGCAAGTTTAATCTTTCTATGTATAATGGAGAGATAAAAGCTCCTCAGTAAGTTCCTGGATGCCAAATCACTGTCCTTAGTATTTCTATGTACAGTATGTTCTACTAGTGTACTAATTAGCACGAACAGCTTTTAACTGGATGCCAAATCACCGTACTTAGTATCTCTGTACAGTATGTTCTATTAGGGTACTAAATAGCACGAACAGCTTGTAACATACAGCGGCAAGTTTAACCTTTCTATGTATAATGGAGAGAGATAAAAGCTCCTCAGTAAGTTCCTGGATGCCAAATCACCATCCTTAGTATCTCTGTATAGTATTTTCTATTAGGGTACTAATTAGCACGAACAGCTAATTAGTACCCTAATAGAACATACTGTACAGAGATACTAAGTACGGTGATTTGGCATCCAGGAACTTACTGAGGAGCTTTTATCTCTCTCCATTATACATAGAAAGAATAAACTTGCCGCTGTATGTTACAAGCTGTTTGTGCTAATTAGTACCCTAATAGAACATACTGTACAGAGATACTAAGTACGGTGATTTGGCATCCAGTTAAAAGCTGTTCGTGCTAAATAGTACACTAGTAGAACATACTGTACAAAGATACTAAGGATGGTGATTTCGCATCTAGGAACTTCCAGAGGAGCTTTTATCTCTCTCCATTATTCATAGAATGATTAAACTTACCACTGTTTGTTACAAGCTGTTCGTGCTAATTAGTACACTAGTAGAACATACTGTACAGAGATACTAAGGATGGTGATTTGGCATCTAGGAACTTACAGAGGAGCTTTTATCTCTATCCATTATACATAGAAAGATTAAACTTGCCACTGTACCTTACAAGCTGTTCGTGCTATTTAGTACCCTAATAGAACATACTGTACAGAGATACTAAGTACGGTGATTTGGCATCCAGTTAAAAGATGTTCGTGCTAATTAGTACACTAGTAGAACAAACTGTACAGAGATACTAAGGATGGTGATTTGGCATCTAGGAACTTCCAGAGGAGCTTTTATCTCTCTCCATTATTCATAGAATGATTAAATTTACCACTGTACGTTACAAGCTGTTCGTGCTAATTAGTACACTAGTAGAACATACTGTACAGAGATACTAAGGATGGTGATTTGGCATCTAGGAACTTACAGAGGAGATTTTATCTCTCTCCATTATACATAGAAATATTAAACTTGCCAATGTACGTTACAAGCTGTTCGTGCTAATTAGTACACTAGTAGAACATAGAGTACAGAGATACTAAGGACGGTAATTTGGCACCAGGAACTTAGGGAGGAGCTTTTATCTCTCTCCATTATACTTAGAAAGATTACAATGGAGAGAGATTAAAGCTCCTCCCTAAATTCGTGGATGCCAAATCACTGTACTTAGTATCTGTGTACAGTATGTTCTACTAGTTTACTAATTAGCACGAACAGCTTGTAACGTACAGTGGCAAGTGTAATTTTTCTAAGTATATTGGAGAGAGATAAAAACTCCTCCCTCTGTTCCTGGATGTCAAATTACCATGCTTAGCATTTCTGTACAGTATTTCCTATCTAGCCAGAAACCCTGCATCCTGTGCAAGCTAGGCGGACAACTGGAGGGGACCCGAAACATGGTTTCTTCCCGTTTCCCTTTCCACTGTCACATAAACTATAGAGATGAGCGGGTTCGGTTCCTCGGAATCCGAACCCGCCCGAACTTCATGTTTTTTTACACGGGACCGAGCGACTCGGATCTTCCCGCCTTGCTCGGTTAACCCGAGCGCGCCCGAACGTCATCATGACGCTGTCGGATTCTCGCGAGGCTCGGATTCTATCGCGAGACTCGGATTCTATATAAGGAGCCGCGCGTCGCCGCCATTTTCACACGTGCATTGAGATTGATAGGGAGAGGACGTGGCTGGCGTCCTCTCCATTTAGATTAGAAGAGAGAGAGTGAGATTGAGACAGAGACACTTGATTTACTGGAGCTTAGGAGTACTAGAGAGTGCAGAGTTTACTAGTGACTGACCACTGACCAGTGACCACCAGTGCAGTTTTATTTAATATAATCCGTTCTCTGCCTGAAAAAAACGATACACAGTGACTCAGTCACATACCATATCTGTGCTCAGCCCAGTGTGCTGCATCATCTATGTATAATATCTGACTGTGCTCACACAGCTTAATTGTGGGGGAGACTGGGGAGCAGTTATAGGTTATAGCAGGAGCCAGGAGTACATACATATTATTAAAATTAAACAGTGCACACTTTTGCTGCAGGCAGGAGTGCCACTGCCAGTGTGACTGACCAGTGACCTGACCACACTGACCACCAGTACTATATTGTGATTGCCTGAAAAAGTTAAACACTCGTCGTGTGACTTGTGTGGTGTTTTTTTTTTTATTCTATAAAAAACTCATTCTGCTGACAGACAGTGTCCAGCAGGTCCGTCATTATATAATATATACCTGTCCGGCTGCAGTAGTGATATATATATATTTTTATATCATTATTTATCATCCAGTCGCAGCAGACACAGTACGATAGTTCACGGCTGTAGCTACCTCTGTGTCGGCACTCGGCAGTCCATCCATAATTGTATACCACCTACCCGTGGTTTTTTTTTTCTTTCTTCTTTATACATACTACATCTCATTATCATCCAGTCTATATTAGCAGCAGACACAGTACAGTACGGTAGTCCACGGCTGTAGCTACCTCTGTGTCGGCACTCGGCAGTCCATCCATAATTGTATACCACCTACCCGTGGTTTTTTTTTCTTTCTTCTTTATACATACTACATCTCATTATCATCCAGTCTATATTAGCAGCAGACACAGTACAGTACGGTAGTCCACGGCTGTAGCTACCTCTGTGTCGGCACTCGGCAGTCCGTCCATAATTGTATACCACCTACCCGTGGTTTTTTTTTCTTTCTTCTTTATACATACATACTACATCTCATTATCAACCAGTCTATATTAGCAGCAGACACAGTACAGTACGGTAGTCCATGGCTGTAGCTACCTCTGTGTCGGCACTCGGCAGTCCATCCATAATTGTATACCACCTACCCGTGGTTTTTTTTCTTTCTTCTTTATACATACTACATCTCATTATCATCCAGTCTATATTAGCAGCAGACACAGTACAGTACGGTAGTCCACGGCTGTAGCTACCTCTGTGTCGGCACTCGTCAGTCCGTCCATAATTGTATACCACCTACCCGTGGTTTTTTTTTCTTTCTTCTTTATACATACTACATCTCATTATCAACCAGTCTATATTAGCAGCAGACACAGTACAGTACGGTAGTCCACGGCTGTAGCTACCTCTGTGTCGGCACTCGGCAGTCCATCCATAATTGTATACCACCTACCCGTGGTTTTTTTTTCTTTCTTCTTTATACATACATACTACATCTCATTATCATCCAGTCTATATTAGCAGCAGACACAGTACAGTACGGTAGTCCACGGCTGTAGCTACCTCTGTGTCGGCACTTGGCAGTCCATCCATAATTGTATACCACCTACCCGTGGTTTTTTTTTCTTTCTTCTTTATACATACTACATCTCATTATCAACCAGTCTATATTAGCAGCAGACACAGTACAGTACGGTAGTCCACGGCTGTAGCTACCTCTGTGTCGGCACTCGGCAGTCCATCCATAATTGTATACCACCTACCCGTGGTTTTTTATTCTTTTTTCTTTATACATACATACTACATCTCATTATCATCCAGTCTATATTAGCAGCAGACACAGTACAGTACGGTAGTCCACGGCTGTAGCTACCTCTGTGTCGGCACTCGGCAGTCCATCCATAATTGTATACCACCTACCCGTGTTTTTTTTTTTCTTTCTTCTTTATACATACTACATCTCATTATCATCCAGTCTATATTAGCAGCAGACACAGTACAGTACGGTAGTCCACGGCTGTAGCTACCTCTGTGTCGGCACTTGGCAGTCCATCCATAATTGTATACCACCTACCCGTGGTTTTTTTTTCTTTCTTCTTTATACATACTACATCTCATTATCAACCAGTCTATATTAGCAGCAGACACAGTACAGTACGGTAGTCCACGGCTGTAGCTACCTCTGTGTCGGCACTCGGCAGTCCATCCATAATTGTATACCACCTACCCGTGGTTTTTTTTTCTTTCTTCTTTATACATACATACATACTACATCTCATTATCATCCAGTCTATATTAGCAGCAGACACAGTACAGTACGGTAGTCCACGGCTGTAGCTACCTCTGTGTCGGCACTCGGCCGTCCATCCATAATTGTATACCACCTACCCGTGGTTTTTTTTTCTTTCTTCTTTATACATACATACTACATCTCATTATCATCCAGTCTATATTAGCAGCAGACACAGTACAGTACGGTAGTCCACGACTGTAGCTACCTCTGTGTCGGCACTCGTCAGTCCGTCCATAATTGTATACCACCTACCCGTGGTTTTTTTTTCTTTCTTCTTTATACATACTACATCTCATTATCAACCAGTCTATATTAGCAGCAGACACAGTACAGTATGGTAGTCCACGGCTGTAGCTACCTCTGTGTCGGCACTCAGCAGTCCATCCATAATTGTATACCACCTACCCGTGGTTTTTTTTTCTTTCTTCTTTATACATACATACTACATCTCATTATCATCCAGTCTATATTAGCAGCAGACACAGTACAGTACGGTAGTCCACGGCTGTAGCTACCTCTGTGTCGGCACTTGGCAGTCCATCCATAATTGTATACCACCTACCCGTGGTTTTTTTTTCTTTCTTCTTTATACATACTACATCTCATTATCAACCAGTCTATATTAGCAGCAGACACAGTACAGTACGGTAGTCCACGGCTGTAGCTACCTCTGTGTCGGCACTCGGCAGTCCATCCATAATTGTATACCACCTACCCGTGGTTTTTTATTCTTTTTTCTTTATACATACATACTACATCTCATTATCATCCAGTCTATATTAGCAGCAGACACAGTACAGTACGGTAGTCCACGGCTGTAGCTACCTCTGTGTCGGCACTTGGCAGTCCATCCATAATTGTATACCACCTACCCGTGTTTTTTTTTTCTTTCTTCTTTATACATACTACATCTCATTATCATCCAGTCTATATTAGCAGCAGACACAGTACAGTACGGTAGTCCACGGCTGTAGCTACCTCTGTGTCGGCACTTGGCAGTCCATCCATAATTGTATACCACCTACCCGTGGTTTTTTTTTCTTTCTTCTTTATACATACTACATCTCATTATCAACCAGTCTATATTAGCAGCAGACACAGTACAGTACGGTAGTCCACGGCTGTAGCTACCTCTGTGTTGGCACTCGGCAGTCCATCCATAATTGTATACCACCTACCCGTGGTTTTTTTTTCTTTCTTCTTTATACATACATACATACTACATCTCATTATCATCCAGTCTATATTAGCAGCAGACACAGTACAGTACGGTAGTCCACGGCTGTAGCTACCTGTGTCGGCACTCGGCAGTCCATCCATAATTGTATACCACCTACCCGTGTTTTTTTTTTCTTTCTTCTTTATACATACATACTACATCTCATTATCATCCAGTCTATATTAGCAGCAGACACAGTACAGTACGGTAGTCCACGACTGTAGCTACCTCTGTGTCGGCACTCGGCAGTCCATCCATAATTGTATACCACCTACCCGTGGTTTTTTTTTTCTTTCTTCTTTATACATACTACATCTCATTATCATCCAGTCTATATTAGCAGCAGACACAGTACAGTACGGTAGTCCACGGCTGTAGCTACCTCTGTGTCGGCACTTGGCAGTCCATCCATAATTGTATACCACCTACCCGTGGTTTTTTTTCTTTCTTCTTTATACATACTACATCTCATTATCAACCAGTCTATATTAGCAGCAGACACAGTACAGTACGGTAGTCCACGGCTGTAGCTACCTCTGTGTCGGCACTCGGCAGTCCATCCATAATTGTATACCACCTACCCGTGGTTTTTTTTTTTCTTCTTTATACATACATACTACATCTCATTATCATCCAGTCTATATTAGCAGCAGACACAGTACAGAACGGTAGTCCACGGCTGTAGCTACCTCTGTGTCGGCACTCGGCAGTCCATCCATAATTGTATACCACCTACCCGTGGTTTTTTTTTCTTTCTTCTTTATACATACATACTACATCTCATTATCATCCAGTCTATATTAGCAGCAGACACAGTACAGTACGGTAGTCCACGGCTGTAGCTATCTCTGTGTCGGCACTCGGCAGTCCATCCATAATTGTATACCACCTACCCGTGGTTTTTTTTTCTTTCTTCTTTATACATACTACATCTCATTATCATCCAGTCTATATTAGCAGCAGACACAGTACAGTACGGTAGTCCACGGCTGTAGCTACCTCTGTGTCGGCACTTGGCAGTCCATCCATAATTGTATACCACCTACCCGTGGTTTTTTTTTCTTTCTTCTTTATACATACAACATCTCATTATCAACCAGTCTATATTAGCAGCAGACACAGTACAGTACGGTAGTCCACGGCTGTAGCTACCTCTGTGTCGGCACTCGGCAGTCCATCCATAATTGTATACCACCTACCCGTGGTTTTTTTTTCTTTCTTCCTTATACATACATACTACATCTCATTATCATCCAGTCTATATTAGCAGCAGACACAGTACAGTACGGTAGTCCACGGCTGTAGCTACCTCTGTGTCGGCACTCGGCAGTCCATCCATAATTGTATACCACCTACCCGTGGTTTTTTTTTCTTTCTTCTTTATACATACTACATCTCATTATCATCCAGTCTATATTAGCAGCAGACACAGTACAGTACGGTAGTCCACGGCTGTAGCTACCTCTGTGTCGGCACTCGGCAGTCCATTCATAATTGTATACTAGTATCCATCCATCTCCATTGTTTACCTGAGGTGCCTTTTAGTTGTGCCTATTAAAATATGGAGAACAAAAATGTTGAGGTTCCAAAATTAGGGAAAGATCAAGATCCACTTCCACCTCGTGCTGAAGCTGCTGCCACTAGTCATGGCCGAGACGATGAAATGCCAGCAACGTCGTCTGCCAAGGCCGATGCCCAATGTCATAGTACAGAGCATGTCAAATCCAAAACACCAAATATCAGTAAAAAAAGGACTCCAAAACCTAAAATAAAATTGTCGGAGGAGAAGCGTAAACTTGCCAATATGCCATTTACCACACGGAGTGGCAAGGAACGACTGAGGCCCTGGCCTATGTTCATGGCTAGTGGTTCAGCTTCACATGAGGATGGAAGCACTCAGCCTCTCGCTAGAAAACTGAAAAGACTCAAGCTGGCAAAAGCACCGCAAAGAACTGTGCGTTCTTCGAAATCCCAAATCCACAAGGAGAGTCCAATTGTGTCGGTTGCGATGCCTGACCTTCCCAACACTGGACGTGAAGAGCATGCACCTTCCACCATTTGCACGCCCCCTGCAAGTGCTGGAAGGAGCACCCGCAGTCCAGTTCCTGATAGTCAGATTGAAGATGTCAGTGTTGAAGTACACCAGGATGAGGAGGATATGGGTGTTGCTGGCGCTGGGGAGGAAATTGACCAGGAGGATTCTGATGGTGAGGTGGTTTGTTTAAGTCAGGCACCCGGGGAGACACCTGTTGTCCGTGGGAGGAATATGGCCGTTGACATGCCTGGTGAAAATACCAAAAAAATCAGCTCTTCGGTGTGGAACTATTTCAACAGAAATGCGGACAACAGGTGTCAAGCCGTGTGTTCCCTTTGTCAAGCTGTAATAAGTAGGGGTAAGGACGTTAACCACCTCAGAACATCCTCCCTTATACGTCACCTGCAGCGCATTCATAATAAGTCAGTGACAAGTTCAAAAACTTTGGGTGACAGCGGAAGCAGTCCACTGACCAGTAAATCCCTTCCTCTTGTAACCAAGCTCACGCAAACCACCCCACCAACTCCCTCAGTGTCAATTTCCTCCTTCCCCAGGAATGCCAATAGTCCTGCAGGCCATGTCACTGGCAATTCTGACGAGTCCTCTCCTGCCTGGGATTCCTCCGATGCATCCTTGCGTGTAACGCCTACTGCTGCTGGCGCTGCTGTTGTTGCTGCTGGGAGTCGATGGTCATCCCAGAGGGGAAGTCGTAAGCCCACTTGTACTACTTCCAGTAAGCAATTGGCTGTTCAACAGTCCTTTGCGAGGAAGATGAAATATCACAGCAGTCATCCTGCTGCAAAGCGGATAACTGAGGCCTTGACAACTATGTTGGTGTTAGACGTGCGTCCGGTATCCGCCGTTAGTTCACAGGGAACTAGACAATTTATTGAGGCAGTGTGCCCCCGTTACCAAATACCATCTAGGTTCCACTTCTCTAGGCAGGCGATACCGAAAATGTACACGGACCTCAGAAAAAGACTCACCAGTGTCCTAAAAAATGCAGCTGGACCCAATGTCCACTTAACCACGGACATGTGGACAAGTGGAGCAGGGCAGGGTCAGGACTATATGACTGTGACAGCCCACTGGGTAGATGTATGGACTCCCGCCGCAAGAACAGCAGCGGCGGCACCAGTAGCAGCATCTCGCAAACGCCAACTCTTTCCTAGGCAGGCTACGCTTTGTATCACCGCTTTCCAGAATACGCACACAGCTGAAAACCTCTTACGGCAACTGAGGAAGATCATCGCGGAATGGCTTACCCCAATTGGACTCTCCTGTGGATTTGTGGCATCGGACAACGCCAGCAATATTGTGTGTGCATTAAATATGGGCAAATTCCAGCACGTCCCATGTTTTGCACATACCTTGAATTTGGTGGTGCAGAATTTTTTAAAAAACGACAGGGGCGTGCAAGAGATGCTGTCGGTGGCCAGAAGAATTGCGGGACACTTTCGGCGTACAGGCACCACGTACAGAAGACTGGAGCACCACCAAAAACTACTGAACCTGCCCTGCCATCATCTGAAGCAAGAAGTGGTAACGAGGTGGAATTCAACCCTCTATATGCTTCAGAGGTTGGAGGAGCAGCAAAAGGCCATTCAAGCCTATACAATTGAGCACGATATAGGAGGTGGAATGCACCTGTCTCAAGCGCAGTGGAGAATGATTTCAACGTTGTGCAAGGTTCTGATGCCCTTTGAACTTGCCACACGTGAAGTCAGTTCAGACACTGCCAGCCTGAGTCAGGTCATTCCCCTCATCAGGCTTTTGCAGAAGAAGCTGGAGACATTGAAGGAGGAGCTAACACGGAGCGATTCCGCTAGGCATGTGGGACTTGTGGATGGAGCCCTTAATTCGCTTAACAAGGATTCACGGGTGGTCAATCTGTTGAAATCAGAGCACTACATTTTGGCCACCGTGCTCGATCCTAGATTTAAAGCCTACCTTGGATCTCTCTTTCCGGCAGACACAAGTCTGCTGGGGTTGAAAGACCTGCTGGTGAGAAAATTGTCAAGTCAAGCGGAACGCGACCTGTCAACATCTCCTCCTTCACATTCTCCCGCAACTGGGGGTGCGAGGAAAAGGCTCAGAATTCCGAGCCCACCCGCTGGCGGTGATGCAGGGCAGTCTGGAGCGACTGCTGATGCTGACATCTGGTCCCGACTGAAGGACCTGACAACGATTACGGACATGTCGTCTACTGTCACTGCATATGATTCTCTCAACATTGAAAGAATGGTGGAGGATTACATGAGTGACCGCATCCAAGTAGGCACGTCACACAGTCCGTACTTATACTGGCAGGAAAAAGAGGCAATTTGGAGGCCCTTGCACAAACTGGCTTTATTCTACCTAAGTTGCCCTCCCACAAGTGTGTACTCCGAAAGAGTGTTTAGTGCCGCCGCTCACCTTGTCAGCAATCGGCGTACGAGGTTACATCCAGAAAATGTGGAGAAGATGATGTTCATTAAAATGAATTATATAATCAATTCCTCCGCGGAGACATTGACCAGCAGCAATTGCCTCCACAAAGTACACAGGGAGCTGAGATGGTGGATTCCAGTGGGGACGTATTGATAATCTGTGAGGAGGGGGATGTACACGGTGATATATCGGAGGATGATGATGAGGTGGACATCTTGCCTCTGTAGAGCCAGTTTGTGCAAGGAGAGATTAATTGCTTCTTTTTTGGGGGGGGTCCAAACCAACCCGTCATATCAGTCACAGTCGTGTGGCAGACCCTGTCACTGAAATGATGGGTTGGTTAAAGTGTGCATGTCCTGTTTATACAACATAAGGGTGGGTGGGAGGGCCCAAGGACAATTCCATCTTGCACCTCTTTTTTCTTTTATTTTTCTTTGCATCATGTGCTGTTTGGGGAGGGTTTTTTGGAAGTGCCATCCTGCGTGACACTGCAGTGCCACTCCTAGATGGGCCCGGTGTTTGTGTCGGCCACTAGGGTCGCTAATCTTACTCACACAGCTACCTCATTGCGCCTCTTTTTTTCTTTGCGTCATGTGCTGTTTGGGGAGGGTTTTTTGGAAGGGACATCCTGCGTGACACTGCAGTGACACTCCTAGATGGGCCCGGTGTTTGTGTCGGCCACTAGGGTCGCTAATCTTACTCACACAGCTACCTCATTGCGCCTCTTTTTTTCTTTGCGTCATGTGCTGTTTGGGGAGGGTTTTTTGGAAGGGACATCCTGCGTGACACTGCAGTGCCACTCCTAGATGGGCCCGGTGTTTGTGTCGGCCACTAGGGTCGCTAATCTTACTCACACAGCTACCTCATTGCGCCTCTTTTTTTCTTTGCGTCATGTGCTGTTTGGGGAGGGTTTTTTGGAAGGGACATCCTGCGTGACACTGCAGTGCCACTCCTAGATGGGCCCGGTGTTTGTGTCGGCCACTAGGGTCGCTTATCTTACTCACACAGTCAGCTACCTCATTGCGCCTCTTTTTTTCTTTGCGTCATGTGCTGTTTGGGGAGGGTTTTTTGGAAGGGCCATCCTGCGTGACACTGCAGTGCCACTCCTAGATGGGCCCGGTGTTTGTGTCGGCCACTAGGGTCGCTAATCTTACTCACACAGTCAGCTACCTCATTGCGCCTCTTTTTTTCTTTGCGTCATGTGCTGTTTGGGGAGGGTTTTTTGGAAGGGACATCCTGCGTGACACTGCAGTGCCACTCCTAGATGGGCCCGGTGTTTGTGTCGGCCACTAGGGTCGCTTATCTTACTCACACAGTCAGCTACCTCATTGCGCCTCTTTTTTTCTTTGCGTCATGTGCTGTTTGGGGAGGGTTTTTTGGAAGGGACATCCTGCGTGACACTGCAGTGACACTCCTAGATGGGCCCGGTGTTTGTGTCGGCCACTAGGGTCGCTTATCTTACTCACACAGTCAGCTACCTCATTGCGCCTCTTTTTTTCTTTGCGTCATGTGCTGTTTGGGGAGGGTTTTTTGGAAGGGACATCCTGCGTGACACTGCAGTGCCACTCCTAGATGGGCCCGGTGTTTGTGTCGGCCACTAGGGTCGCTAATCTTACTCACACAGCTACCTCATTGCGCCTCTTTTTTTCTTTGCGTCATGTGCTGTTTGGGGAGGGTTTTTTGGAAGGGACATCCTGCGTGACACTGCAGTGCCACTCCTAGATGGGCCCGGTGTTTGTGTCGGCCACTAGGGTCGCTTATCTTACTCACACAGTCAGCTACCTCATTGCGCCTCTTTTTTTCTTTGCGTCATGTGCTGTTTGGGGAGGGTTTTTTGGAAGGGCCATCCTGCGTGACACTGCAGTGCCACTCCTAGATGGGCCCGGTGTTTGTGTCGGCCACTAGGGTCGCTAATCTTACTCACACAGTCAGCTACCTCATTGCGCCTCTTTTTTTCTTTGCGTCATGTGCTGTTTGGGGAGGGTTTTTTGGAAGGGACATCCTGCGTGACACTGCAGTGCCACTCCTAGATGGGCCCGGTGTTTGTGTCGGCCACTAGGGTCGCTTATCTTACTCACACAGTCAGCTACCTCATTGCGCCTCTTTTTTTCTTTGCGTCATGTGCTGTTTGGGGAGGGTTTTTTGGAAGGGACATCCTGCGTGACACTGCAGTGACACTCCTAGATGGGCCCGGTGTTTGTGTCGGCCACTAGGGTCGCTTATCTTACTCACACAGTCAGCTACCTCATTGCGCCTCTTTTTTTCTTTGCGTCATGTGCTGTTTGGGGAGGGTTTTTTGGAAGGGACATCCTGCGTGACACTGCAGTGCCACTCCTAGATGGGCCCGGTGTTTGTGTCGGCCACTAGGGTCGCTTATCTTACTCACACAGCGACCTCGGTGCAAATTTTAGGACTAAAAATAATATTGTGAGGTGTGAGGTATTCAGAATAGACTGAAAATGAGTGGAAATTATGTTTTTTGAGGTTAATAATACTTTGGGATCAAAATGACCCCCAAATTCTATGATTTAAGCTGTTTTTTAGGGTTTTTTGAAAAAAACACCCGAATCCAAAACACACCCGAATCCGACAAAAAAAATTCGGTGAGGTTTTGCCAAAACGCGGTCGAACCCAAAACACGGCCGCGGAACCGAACCCAAAACCAAAACACAAAACCCGAAAAATTTCAGGCGCTCATCTCTAATAAACTAGTGGTTGGTCTGCCCCGAAAGCCAAGTGTCTCCTCTTTTGTATGGTGCCAGTCCTGAGTCTCTGGGACACCCAGAACCAGAGATATCAGTACGCAAATTGGACCCATTTTCCCTTAGACTATAATGGGTCCATTAATTCAGACCCACCATGGGTTCCGACGCTTGCCATGAGCCTTGTGGGGGTCACAGAAACTTGGGGTTGGTACCCTCCGGTAGCTAATTGTCTCCCCTTCCATACCAACCTAGCGATGAAGGCTCCCACCTCCCATGCTGAGAGTCCCAAAGTGCCAACCTTTTTTTTTTATATGTTCCCGTGACATTCACTTTATTATTATTATTTTTTTGTTATACATTCAATGAAAGGGTGCACACAGGTTTCACATAAATCAAAGTAAATCTGCAGCAGCGATTCATTCCGCTATATACAAATACACAGCGGTAATGAGTATAAATAAGTGTATTCCGACGCAACTAACTGAGCAACACAGTACTGTAGATCGTCGGCATTTGTGTATTGTACCTGACCTGAACTCCCTCCCTGTCCACTGCATGACCTGTGCAGGCTCCCAGGGGGGGAGGGCGATGGGGGTAGGGAGAGGCGGTGCAAAATACTGTGCTTTTGAAATACAAGTATTAGCGTCCGAGTCCCCTAAGGCATAAACCAACACCAATGGGAAGGAAGTGCCAACCTTTTTTTAATGTGTTCCTGTAACATTCACTTTATTATTATTTTTTTTCTTTGTTATACATTCAATGGAAGGGTGCACACAGGTTTCACATAAATCAGAGTGGGCGGGGGATTTTCCTACATACAGTAGTATACTGTTGCACGTCTTGTAATCTGATCGGAACTCCCTCCCTGCCTACTGCATGTACTTTGCAGGCTCCCAGGGGGGAAGGGGAAATTGGGATGGGGGTAGGGTGAGGCAGTGGAAAATTCCGTGTTCAAAGAAAAGGCATAATCAAAACCATGGGGAACTTTGCGGTGTATCGTTATGTGCAAAGACCTCACTTATCCCTATCACCCCTGTGTATTTTAGCTAGGGGATTCTGACGCTCTTTCAGCATTGCCCCGTGACGTGACCTACCAAATCTGTGCTGTTACTTGCTCCATAGCCGAGGGCCTCCATTGGGCGAGGAGTCACAGGCGGTAGCCATTTCAATTGAGTCTGCCCTGCTACAGAATTGTATGTGTACCGTATGGTGCATAGAACCTTAACAGTACAACTGCTCCTGCAGCTTTGCCCTGGTTTATGTGAATAACGCCCTCACTGTCTACTGCATGACCTGTGCAGGCTCCCAGGGGGGAAGGGCGATGGGCTAGCGGGAGGCGGAGGAAAATACTGTGCTTTTGAAATCCAAGTACTGTATGAGTCCGAGTCCCCAGTATGTTCTTCTAGTGTACTAATTAGCACGAACAGCTTGTAACGTACAGTGGCAAGTTTAATCTTTCTATGTATAATGGAGAGATAAAAGCTCCTCAGTAAGTTCCTGGATGCCAAATCACTGTCCTTAGTATTTCTCTGTACAGTATGTTCTACTAGTGTACTAATTAGCACGAACAGCTTTTAACTGGATGCCAAATCACCGTACATAGTATCTCTGTACAGTATGTTCTATTAGGGTACTAAATAGCACGAACAGCTTGTAACATACAGCGGCAAGTTTAACCTTTCTATGTATAATGGAGAGAGATAAAAGCTTCTCAGTAAGTTCCTGGATGCCAAATCACCATCCTTAGTATCTCTGTATAGTATTTTCTATTAGGGTACTAATAGAGGAACGGCGGAACACGCGTGTGGGCAGCGTGTGTTCGGCGTTCTTCTATGTCCAAATCTAAGCACTAAAATAATAACCAGCCAGCTAACAAATTAGTAAATAGAATTGAAGATAGATATTGAAATGGTATGCAGGCAGAGATTTAGATTATAGTACTATGAGGATTATTTAACACCATACTGAGTACTGAGCACCTGGGTAATTAAAGGCAAATAGATGGTGAACAGATAGCAATTGCAATAATAGGTGCAGGTCATGTTAATGTGAGAAATATGTGATCAGTGTGATAGATCTATGGTATAACTGTCCCTACAAGGAGGCAACAAATGTTTCAATTCTAACTTCCTGCACTATTCAAGTGGTATGTGTAGACACCATAATTGCCAACAGATGGCAACAATATCAGCTTAATACTGAGACATTGTTTAGATATAGGAGAAGCTTAGGCAAGCTGATTTACATTTGAAACAGAATTTAACTGACAGGTACAATTAATGTTCTAATACTATTGTGTGTAATTACCCAATAAGCACGCAGTTGTGGTATGTGAGCAGTGAGCAATAATTAAATCAATATCTGAATTAATGTTCCTTTTAAATACGCAGAAAAATCTCTTTCAAAATAAATATACCTTAGATATTTAAAAGGTGTGCATGATTCAGTGGTATAATAATACACCTTGCAGTGAGGCAGTATCAAACATTAGTTGAAACACACTCATTACTATTATACGCATGAATTAAAATGTGATTAGTTGAGAAAGTGCCACTAATCCTAAATAAATGAGGGTGCTTCCCCTCTAAGGATAATAACTGTGTGTGCACTAGATTGCTACAACTATCACATAGCTAACCTGGAAATATATGCATTTTTTATAAATGTATATGTGATTAGTTGAGATGGTGCCACTAGTCTTGAAATAAATGAGGACGCTTCTCCTCTAAAGACAACGAATTTGTGTGCACCGGAATATTGTCACTATCACACAAGTAATCAATGTTTATATGTGTCCTCTAAAAGGTGTGTTATATACTCACAATAGACTATACATCTAATAACGCTCACTACACTTACGAGCACCATACCTTGCAATGTAACTCGTGCTATCATTACCTGTCAGATAATGGCTAAAGGTGTCTGATACTACAATAAAAAGAAGAAAAAAAAGAAATAAAGTGACTCATGTGCTCTGATCTAAGATTTAATATGAACAAATATTTTTTCTTTTTGAACTAAGGATATACTTTCAAATAGAACCTGCATCTCCAAACATATCTTTACTCTATAGAAATCTCATAACGAATATATAATGAGATCAACATACATAAATATATGAATAGAGATAAATTAAGGAGTAATTGAATACTGGCTTAGCGTGGGATTAATATTATAAAACTGTTTGTGGACATTAGAATAAGGCACGCCGACACACATTTTTAAATCTTTATTCACACCTATTAATTCTTATTGCACTTCTATATGTTTTGTCTTTATCAATGATTTTAACCTTTATGTTTCGCCTCAACTTGTAGTCTAAATAAAGACAATTTAGTGTTTTATGAGAATAATAATAAAAGTTAAATTTTAAGGAGAAGTGGAAATCAAACCACCCCTCCCTGTGTGCACCGATAATACAGCCCTTTCTTTCTTCTTCTACTGGTTTACAGTAATATGTCCTGTGGCTCCTCTGAGTCCCGAAAGTGACAGCCACTCTCTGCACTCCTAGTCCGCTCACCACACACTCTCCCGGCTCCAGGATCGGACCTCACTGCCAGTCAATGCCCTGCTCTCAGCTCCCAGCTCAGGTCACGGAGTGCATTATAGGTGTCAGTTGACATGCGCGACCAGAGAGAGCAGTGAGATCAGGTCACGGGGGAGGAGCGCCATGATGACAATCAACTTGTGTATGCCTAGTGATCAAAAAAGTTGCTGGATTATTTTGCAGTTTGTCCTCGCGCGTGCACACTACGATCGGTACGCATGCGCAGTCAATCAGTAATCGCCTACCTTGCAAGTTTGCACAACAGCTATCAGGTCTGAATTAGGCCCAAAGACATTTGTTATAGCAGAAACACCATTCTTATCCATTTAAATGCCAATGAACCAATACAAGAGAAAGAAAGGGGGGGGGGGCGAGGGGAAGAGGGGAGCCGCACAGGACAGTAGGGCCTGATCCCTAGAGTCTCAAAACCAAAAGGGGATTGAAGTCAGAGCTACTATGTGCTGAATGGAAGATCGTCCAAGATTCTCTGTTGTTCTTTAGGGCATCTTCAATTCTGCATTGAAGTTTCCCTAGGTAAAGTGTAATCATTACTTTCCCATGTTTTGAAAAATCTCTAGGGTTAAGCTCTCCTTATTCAATGAAGTTTCTATCCAGTCCATGTTGAAAATATGGAACAATTTAATTTGAAACATCTGCAAAGAAGGCGGAGAAGTTGAAATCCAATTTTCTAAGATTACTTTTTTCATTATCTAATCAATTAATGTCATGAATGTGTATTATTTGAACGAAACAAGATAGGCTTGTCATGTTTACTATTGCAACGACCAGATATATGTGTAGATTCATTTGATACTTGTTATTAAGTTGTAGGACATTGCAACACGGAGTTATGATTACATGTATAAAAGCTAAAATCACTTTTGTTAGAACAATGGATGTTCCGAAAAGGACAGGAAACTCAGGCCAGCCCTTTGGATGTCTTCAAGGCTGAACCTGATCAGCATATACAAAGAGAATAGTGACTCATCATGAACCCCTCTCCAAGAAACTAGATAACACACTGATCACACAGGAAGGTAGTTCCTGTTTTTGGTCTCAGAGTTGCTGATCGGTCCCAGACGATGATGGAGGTCTTGCATGATTTTACAGAGAGAGAGAGAGAGTCATATGGAGGGACAAATTTATATGAGAAAGATATGGTATTGTATCGCTGGCCTGTAACTGAAATTGTATGTAATGGCATGTAATTGTAAGTAAATGTATGTTTTAACTACTTACTGTGTGAGTTGTAATCATGCAACTATAGGTATACTGTACTTTGTAATATATATTGAATCCATATCCTTTTTAATAACAAATATATACATCAATGAGCTTTGGAACTCAGATAATGTGTGGGTGTATTGTTTTCTCTTATGGGATGCAGTGTTTTGCGATGTACAGCGCACTTTTATCGTATATGGTAATAAGAGTGCAGGCATTTACAATATATATTAGAGCGGGCATTTTAAATATTTGTGAGAAATCAATTTGGCATTCTTAGATGGGGTCTGGTCCGCGATATCACGTTCTTAATGATGCACTGTCCATTATAAACGCGACACTGCAGTCGATCAGCTTGTGATGGACGCATTATAAAAGCTGAGAAAATCATATCCGTGTGTATTGTTGTGTTATTAGTAAGACGCTGATATGAAATTCAAGGGACAATGCGTTTCTCATAATATTTAAGATGCTAAAAAAAATTGTTATTGTTGCAACACAAGGTTCAAATATGTCATATTGTGTTTGATTCAGATTGGATTGTTTATCTGTTTAAGTAGGTTTAAAAGTATCTTTAAAAGTTGCTGCATAGCCTTGATAAAGTTTTTATTTTTAACTCAGGCCTAAAATAACTTCTGGTGCTTGTATGATGTGTGATTTCTTTGTGACAAAGGAAGCCGCATGGTCTGTCCTCCATTTTGGACTAACAACATGGCCTGTCCACCATTTTGTGTAACCCTCATGGGTGTGAAAGGGGGAGGAGCAGCGGCCATTTTGGGAAGGTCATTTTTCTAAATGGCTGATTTTTCACTGCTCAGAATAATCAGCTTTCCTTGGTCACATCAAACACCATTTATGAGTTACCAATGCATTTATTTAACCCATGCCATAATCAATTACAAATAGTTTCAGCTGGGCCTAGTGAGAGTTAAGAGATGAATACTTAGTGTAAGAATTACACACAGAAAAAAAAAGTTTTTTTTCTTTTACCTCTAGGATTTAGTAACTCTGCTTGCTAGTTTAGGATAGCCATTGAAATGTTAATTAACCTGTCCCACTACCCTCTTGAACAGGCATATGAACCTCTGTTGATATGCAAATTAGAAGCACTGAATGGATAAGGTGTCTCATAGGAGACCAGTGAATGGTATACATATATATAATATTATTATAATTATGTGTGTGTTTATATCAGTGTATGTTCTGCAAGATAGCTATCCAATCTGAATCATATCATTTAAATTATTGATTATTGCTAGAGTTATTATAGATCTGTGTGAAACCGGATACATTTTTGTTGCTATATAGTTAAAACTAAAATAACAGTGTTTAAGGAAGTAAGTATAAAGACACAAAACGCAGGTCTGGCCCAGTCGTAATAGGGTTAAACGGAACAAGTGTGTGTTGTGTTTAGTGGGCAATAGTAGTTTTTATTGCTCACATTTATAGAAGCTGTGTGATTTGTTTTATTGCGGACGCAGGGTTTTGAACATGTGTCTCGGGCAAAGTAAAGGACTGCGCACGCAGCGTAAGAGACACGCACGGTCGCGTGTTTGCGCAAAGTGCGTAAGAATGCGGGCGCTAAGTACAAATTATGCAATAGTGTCGTTTAGTTCAAAGGTGGGATATAAGACATTTAATACAATAGCACATACAGTAACTATCAGATTTCAAAAGCAGGTTACTCTAAATTTAGTTTAAAAACTGTATTGCCTCTGGGGTAAAGCTGCCAACCTGAATGAATCAAAATTTTCTGTACAGAAAAGACAAAGTGTACTTGAGAGAGCGAATGTAGGAGTGAGTGGAACTGAACCCCGGAAGTCGGGTCCCGTGGTACACCACGTAAGCGAGGGCTTGGTGGCGTAAAGTGGCTGGTTCACGTTAATATAGATTGAAATACGCAAATCGTGAGGAGATTTGCTGAGAAGCGTAATAGGGAATTGTGTATTGTGATTGAAGTAAAAGGGTTTTTTGTTACGCTCCGGCTGAGGTTTCGCAGCTTGTGATTCGATTCCAGTGGTCGTACGGCAGATAAGTAACAAGTACCTATATGCTGTGCGATTGGACCGCGCGTTTGTGGTTGCGATAGATAGCGCAACGTGATATCCTTTTTACGAGCTTTTGCGTAAAATCGTGGTATCATTAGCGCTGTATAGAGCATACGCAAGCGTGATTTGTGTATAATAAAGTGCATAGGGAGTTTTCGCTGGTCTCTCTCAGGAAAATCTCCAACGACCGATACTTTACTGGAAAGGGTAAGTTATTCCTAAAAACTTCCAGTAAATATAGGTGAGATAGGGCCCTAGGTTGGGTACATTACCTTCGCCATCGACAGTGTATGGTAGTACTGGCCAACGTGGGCATGAGCGAGTGAAAGTGCTAGGTGTCTTTCACCGTCTATCTGCGGTGTGCATTGGGGATTGCGTTTATTGGCAAAAAGTCTGTGATGGGATCCAATTGCGCAAGCAGTGGGCGTTTAGAAACTAGGGTTCAGGTTGAGGTGCTGCAGCACAGGGGGTCAGCGAAGTTTATTATGTGTGAAAAATATGGGTCACACACAGAGGCTTTTTGCAATGAATGGGTATGTATGACTGACAAAGATAGGGTACCATTCCCTAAAGTGGGCAGCTTTGAACCAGAGGTATTGCAAAACTTAAGGATAAGAATATGTCTGATAAAATCCCAAAAACAAAGGGTCAGACATACAAATTGTTTAAACCTGTGACAGCAAGAGGGGTTGGTGAGTTTGATCCTAAGGTATTGCAGGTGGTATGTCTAACCAAAGTCATATAAGACAAGAATGGAAATATAAGAACTGTTTGAACTTGTAGCAACAATAAATAAGTAGGGGAAAAAAAAGAGAGAATGCAAGTACACCGCCTTATGTAGATGTGGAAGCAGTTACGGCCAGGATACAAACTATAGAAAATAATAAAAATATGACTGTAACCTATATATGTACTAATGAATGTTGAAGTTTTATTTAGGAGAAGAAGGTGACCTGATTGTTGTCAGCCATTTTTCATGCACCCAGAGGAGTAACCAACCGGTAAAAGAAGAGCAGTAGCCTGTGGGGGAAGTGGCTGAGACCAGTGGAACAGGTAAGTATGGTATCATTCATGTACATATATAGTAAAAAATAATAAATAAATAAAAATCAAGAAAGTAACGTCAGAAATGGAGAAAAACCTGTCCGCACATGAATATTTGCCAGTAGGAAAGCGGACAGAGACAAGGTAACCCCAGGGTATTTCTTTCAGTTACCATATAAGAAGTATTCATTCCTAGTAATGCCCCTAGTAAAGATGAGCTTGGAAATGTTTGTTGGACCACGTACAGACCCTTAATACGGGATGAGAAGGATTGAATGAAATACTTCGCATGACCTACAGATAGAGCCATCTTTATCTTGGCCTTTAATAGGATTAAGTGAGCCAGGGCAGTCAGACTTAATCCCCTGCTGTAATGACTTAATCCCCTGCTGTATTGTTCTCTCTTATTGCATTGCAGCTGAGAACAATAGATAAAAAGGCTTATGCTAATAAACCATGCTGTGCCTAGGCGCAGCATAGAAGACAAGATGATCGTGGCTCCATCTGTAGAAGCTTGTTAAACGTTTTTTTTTTTTTGTCTCTTGCAGTAATAGAAAACTCTCCATCTGGATAAGACCACTGGTAAACACTAATTCAGCAAATGGGAGGTGGCTGTCTCTGTGCAAATGGACGGGCTCAATAAGGCATTGAGTGTCAGGGTGCAGACTTCTTTGCAAAATTGGAAAAGGGGTCACAGTAGCTAATTTTAGATAGTGTGCTATTGAACATCACAAGAATAGTGTTAGGCGCAGAGACCAACAGGTGGAGAGGTTGAGGACGGTAAGTATACTGGCACATACAGGAATAACCCATCAGTCCAAACCCCAGATCCCTAATGGTCAATAATATGTTACACTTGTAGGAAGGAAGGGCATTTTTCCAGAGATTGTAGGAGTAGTAGGACACATAGTCAATATAGATCCCCTAGACAGAAAACACAAGCCACAATATTAAACACATAGACGGGACCAAGGGACATATAGTAAGGAATCATAAGCCATATAGAAAACACAGATTCGGCTAATGGGAAGAACAGAATAAATGCAACTTACTAATGTTACATTTCACTGTTCTACATGCATGTCCATCACAGGTAGAGGAAATTATCTCACAGATACCGGGTTCCCTATGAACTTAGGATGGACAGGACACTGGATTGATGGCTGGGATAGTCCCAGTAGAGATAAGACACACAGAATTTTTTTTTAAAGGGGGTAGACCAAGTAGAGAATCACTTCCCCGTAGTGCCCAATTCAGTTGTCAAATTTTTATAAAATCTTCTTCACCTCTACAAACTAATCTGTCACCAACCTCTATTATGTTTCTCTACAGTTTTCCTCTTCATCTTTTGCGTTCACACAGGGTGGTACAATACATGGACCCAAGTACAGTTCAAACTCCACATGCCTAGGTCCTTCAGAGTTCTGTCCAAACCCAGTATATCTCAACAGCACGATGACACCAGTATTACTGCAGTGTGCCTTGTCATGCACAAAGGGTGGAGAATGGGAATACCGGTGAAGGGAAATTTTGTATAGACACTGATATGCCTGTTGGTGAATGGCAAACCTGACATTTTCTTTTTCATATTCTTCTTCTTTCTCTCCTCTTTTTTTTTTTGAGTTATGCTCATGGTACTCTACATTGCAAACACACAATAGTTAAATTAAGATACAAAATTTTGTGTTCCCTGCAGGAAGAGGCAGTCTGGAGGACAAAGGGGTATGGCCAGGAGTCCTCAGGACTGTGGGCAGGTGGATACAGTAAGCCAGTAGCCCCCAGAGCATACCTTCCAAGTCTAGCTGAGGTGGCACACGGTCTGACTCATCTAGGCAAAGAGGGTAGGTGCAGGCTGATGAGAGTCTACTGGTGTGCGCCAGGATTCTATTCTCATGCAGGTAAGAGAGCAATGACCTGTCTTACTTGCTTGAGGAAGAATATTGGTAAAGCAATACCAACAGAGCCATCCCATATCCCTCCTGCAGACGGATCTTTTCAGGAAATACAAATCGATTTCGTACAGTTAACACCCTTTAGGAATTATTGTTATGTATTGGTGTGCACTGATGTTTTCTCAAACTGGGTAGAGGCATTTCCTGCCGCCACGGATGCTGCTGTGTTTACATCAAAGAAAAATTGCGCAGAAATTTGTGTGTAGATAATGGTACCCCTAGAAGTAGGAGCAAAGCCTGAAATTGTACTATTGTAATCATAGATACTGCCACTAGTATTATGTAGCTTCGGAACCACTCCCAGATCTTCACTCAATAAATCACCCTCTTCGAAATTTGTTTTGGTTTTGGTTTTGGTATTTGTGTCTTTTTGGTTGTTTTTGGAAGACAACCTCATGTCATGATTGATCCGCACAATGATCAGAAATACACCAATGAGGTGACAGTACAGTACTTTATTGAGATGAGCCAGCATTTGAGAACTTGACAAAAGAATTTGAAACTGTTGATTGCTGGTATGCCAAATGCTAACTGTCTTGATTGTGAACCAAGAGACTGTGTGATTGTTCTTACGCTCAGGTTGCCTAATAGACAGGTGGGAAGGACCATACCAAGATTTGTTGACAGCACTAAAGGTCGCCGAAAGAGAGATTTGGGTCCACTCATCCCACTGCAAGAAGGTCGCTGACCCGGGGAGAACTCGTGACAAAGTAGTTTATTGCTCACATTCATCGAGTCTGTGTGTTCCAAGTGAACTGTGTGTTCAAAGAGCAAGGTGGAGAGCAAAGTGAACTGTGTGTTCCAAGTGAACTGTGTGTCCAAAGAGCAAGGCAAAGAGAACCTTGTATCACCAGAGACTCTGTTCCGTGAAGACTGAGAGGCGCACTGTTGGACACTACCTGAGCGTACTAAAGGACTGCAGAAAGACATTGTAATTGTAATCATTGTATCATTGTATCATTGTAATTGATTTGTTATGAACAAGAGTTGTTTTGTTCTATTTCTCTTTTCTCTCTTTCCCGCTGACAAACATTTTCTTTCAGGATATTCTATTTTTGCAAGTTTTTTTTATGAGGAGTCGAGTGTGGGACTGGAACTGGTTTTGGAGGAAGGAGTGATTTCCTTATAGGATCCCAGGATTAGCCGATCAGTTTGTTAAAGTCAGAGAAAAATCAAAGATCTAGTAGTTATGGAGTTCAGAGGTAATCAGGAAAAAATCAGACAATGGCTATTCACACATTGCAGATAAAGAGCTCATTAATATATGTGGAAGAAAGGTTTTTGAGTGGCTATCCCCGAACTCCAAAGGTTTATGTTATTTAGGAAGGACACTACTTATAACCCTTGTTCTAATATTAAACAGACCTAGCATACGTTCTAGAAATGGAAACAATGTTCAGAAAATGATAGGAATATGTAGATCATGAAAATTTTATATGTCACTGTCACGATTTGTTTGTGTCTTCTTCACCTACCCAGCAGAACCTCAATTGAATCCAGACATGAGTGTACAAAGACGTAGGTACATGTATGTGTGAAATGTTCGTCGCAAATCAGACATTATAGCCAAAGCACTGTCCCAGCATACTCTATAGGTTGAATGTTGTCCCACACCCAACCAGTGGTCCCGTGACCGCCGAGTGCATATAGAGGATATCTCGTCCTCCTCCCTGTCTTCCTCAAATATGGTCAAGCGTCTGATTTGCGAAATGCATACATCCTTGTGTCTAGGTCACCGATTATAGTATGAAATATTTTTTTCTTATGTTAATAATTGATGGCAGTTATTGTTTACTGCCAAAGGGTGGACTGTTGAAGTCAAAAATATTACATAAAGAGAACATACACACATTATGAGTCGCTATACTTGCAAATACGCACAGCCATATATGGTAACACATGCATTTACACGGACATGCCACAGAGATGGATTCGACACTTATTTCATACAGTACATAATTATAATAATATCAAGCACCAGACATCATTATGATTTAAAATTATCTAATGAATTAATGTCATGAATGTGTATTATTTGAACGAAACAAGATAGGCTTGTCATGTTTACTATTGCAACGACCAGATTAATGTGTGGATTCATTTGATACTTGTTATTAAGTTGTAGGACATTGCAACATGGAGTTATGATTACATGTATAAAAGCTAAAATCACTTTTGTTAGAACAATGGATGTTCCGAAAAGGACAGGTATAGGACAGGAAACTCAGGCCAGCCCTTTGGATGTCTTCAAGGCTGAACCTGATCAGCATATACAAAGAGAATAGTGACTCATCATGAACCCCTCCCCCAGAAACTAGATAAAACACTGATCACACAGGAAGGTAGTTCCTGTTTTTGGTCTCAGAGTTGCTGATCGGTCCCAGACGATGATGGAGGTCTTGCATGATTTTACAGAGAGAGAGAGAGAGTCATATGGAGGGACAAATTTATATGAGAAAGATATGGTATTGTATCGCTGGCCTGTAACTGAAATTGTATGTAATGGCATGTAATTGTAAGTAAATGTATGTTTTAACTACTTACTGTGTGAGTTGTAATCATGTAACTATAGGTATACTGTGCTTTGTAATATATATTGAATCCATATCCTTTTTAATAACAAATATATACATCAATGAGCTTTGGAACTCAGATAATGTGTGGGTGTATTGTTTTCTCTTATGGGATGCAGTGTATTGTGATGTACAGCGCACTTTTATCGTATATGGTAATAACAGATGCAGGCATTTACAATATATATTAGAGCGGGCATTTTAAATATTTGTGAGAAGTTAATTTGGCATTCTTAACACCCACGAGTGGGAATAGTCCCTATTGGTCGGCATGCCGACCGTTGAGATTGTGAGGGGGCGGGATGTAGGGGGAGGTAAAGTAACCGTCGGTCTCCTGACTGCCGGTCACATAACTACATCCTGCAACCAAGACACCTATAACGTTACTCGGAGGGTAAAAGAGAAAAGATTGAATGACATGGATGACTACTATCCCTAATAATATTATATGCCTTAGCTAAGCTTTTCATATTAATTACTTCCTCCAACGTGGTCAAGGATTGACCAATAGTCCTCTCAGCGGATTTAATTACCCTAAGCAAAGTGCTATGTTAATTGCATTTGGCATTAACATACTACATTGTGATTGAGTCAACAAACTCTCAATCACGCAGCAGTAGAAGTTTACAAGAATCAGTTTTGCAAACCCGCTGCCCAAAGTCTACGCAAAAAATAATAATGAATTGCTGAGCCTTCCCAACCACAGCGGTGATATGCAAAGACCACGACAAATCCTCAGAGAAATTAATTCCTGGGAAATTAATTACACAGACCCTCTCCACTATCTCACCATCCAGGAGCAGGGGCTGGAGGTTTTCCTTGACTTTTTAAAGTCAGTCACTACCTCCTTCGCTTCCCTGCTGTTTAACAGCAAGTTGCTGTTCTCTACTTACTCAACAAGTTCCCTCACTTCCTCCCTATAACTATCCTCCTGCCCCTTAATAATCAACCCCACAACTGTAGTATTGTCTGCAAATTTTTATATAAAATTTGATTCTGAATGAGACATAAAATTAGAAGTATTTAAAGAATATAAAAATGTACTTAAAACACAAACCTGGGGAGCTCCTGTGCTTAATATCAATTCTGATGACAAGGCAGAACCCATCCTGACTGTGGACGATCTGTCAGAAAATCCAACAGACAGTCACCACATATATGTACATCATAACCAATCTTTAAAAGCGTAGTAATTATCACTGCTGGCATAAACGTATTGAAAGCAGAGCTGTAATCTGCGAATAACAGTCTAACATAAATAACAGTCTAGCATATGAGTCTATGTTCTCCAAATGACAGAGAACCCTTTGAAGAACTGTAAGGGCAGCATCTTCAGTTGACCTATTTGGCCAGGAGGCAAACTGGTAGGGGTCAAACCCCAATGATATGCCATACTTTAGATCACATATTCTCAAACTCGGTCCTCAGGACCCCACACGGTCCATGTTTTGCAGGTCACCTGTAGATTTTTTAAATGTGACAGTTGGTGATACACAGAGTAGCTGCTGGTGACATGGAAAACGTGAACCGTGTGGGGTCCTGAGGACAGAGTTTGAGAACGACTGCTTTAGATGATTCAATACAACCCCTTCATGACCAGTGATGTAAGGGCAATTGGGCGATAGTCATTCAAACCAGTTAATGCAGTGGACTTAGGGATAGGAACAATTGTGGTCAGCTGGGGCTGCTTTGGAACGAAAAGTGGCTCAGAGGTGTGAGGTGTAGCCATTGGCCATGCGTTATCATATTTCTGTGTATTGCTATTCCCATCCATTGTAACGCATTAGGGGCTACAACATTCTCTTTAAAGTTCTGCACAACATGTTGGTGCTACATAATAAAAACTAATAATAGTAATGATAGTAGGATAGTAGTAGTAATACTACTACTACTACTACTACTACTACTACTACTACTACTACTACTAATAATAATAATAATAATAATAATAATAATATTAGTATAAAAACACTAGCTGGACTTGTGCAACCATGAAAAAAGTTCCAAACCTATACTGCTACTGCAGACTGCACGTGTTTTACTTTATCCTCCCTTGGGGGGAGCTGATCCCATATGAATGTGGGTAATTAAGGTGAGAGACAACTCCTCTCACCAGTATACATACTGTAGCTCAGACATGTCAAACTCAAAATCCCAACTGGGCCGAATAATCAAGGTCTAAGTCTTGTGTGGTCTGCAAGAAAAAGAAAGAGTCTTATATCCAATAATATAATAATAATAGTAATAATAATAATACTACCATATATCAGTGTGTGCCAGGGGCTGTTATTCCCCCTTATACAGTATATCACCACCGGCAGTGCCTGATACACATAATTGCCCCCACGGTGCCAAATAACACACATCCCCCCTCGGTGCCAGATAACACATATGCCCCTACGGTGCCAGATAACACATATGCCCCCTCGGTGCTAGATAAAACATATGCCCCCTCGGTGTTAGATAACACATATACCCCCTCGGTGCCAGATAACACATATGCCCCCACGGTGCCAGATAACACGTATGCCGCCTCGGTGCCAGATAACACATATGCCCCCCTTGGTGCCAGATAACACATATGCCCCCTCGGTGCCAGATAACACATATGCCCCCTCGGTGCCAGATAACACATATGCCCCCTCGGTGCCAGATAACACATATGCCCCCTCGGTGCCAGATAACACATATGCCCCCTCGGTGCCAGATAACACATATGCCCCTACGGTGCCAGATAACACAAATGCCAGCCCCCTCCAATTTACCTTCCTCCTTGACAGCTAACAATTACTTTTCAATGCAGAATCTGCATCGCAGACAACTCCTCCTGCTCTTCAAGGTCAGACGGGCACACAGTGAGGGTAACTCTCCTCTATTAATAATAACAACAATACTACATATCAGTGTGAGCTGACAGCTGTGCTATATTCCTTCATATATAACTGTGTGGTCCCCTCTCCCCTATATAATAATAATAATACTACCATATATCAGTGTGTGCCAGGGGCTGTTATTCCCCCTTATACAGTATATCACCACCGGCAGTGCCTGATACACATAATTGCCCCCACGGTGCCAAATAACACACATCCCTCCACAGTGCCAGATAACACATATGCCTCCTTGGTGCCAGATAACACATATGCCCCCACGGTGCCAGATAACACATATGCCCCCACCGTGCATTTTATATAAAATAAATAAGTACTATTATTACTATATAGGCGAGAGAGGACCGCATTTTATATATGAGGGTGAATAACAGCTCCTGGCACACACAGAAACTACTATCTTTCCGAGTGTGCCAGGAGCTGTTATTCCCCTCATATAGAAAAATACTGGCCTCTCTCCCCTATATAATAATAATAATAATAATAATAATAATATATAAGTAGTATTATTACTATATAGGGGAGAGAGGACTGAATTTTATATATGAGGGTGAATAACAGTTCCTGGCACACACAGAAACTACTATCTTTCTGAGTGTGCCAGGAGCTGTTATTCCCCATATATATAAAATGCGGGCCTCTCTGCCCTATGTAGTAATAATGCTATTTAATAATGAATAATAATACTATTTATATTACTTGTTATCAGTGCCGTAACTAGACATTTTAGCGCTGTGTACAAGAAACAGCATCAGCACCCCCTCCCCATAGCTAAAATATGGCCAGTGTTCGTCAGAGGGGTGCAGCAAAAAAAATTGGGTGTGGCTTCATGGGGAAGGGGCATGGCCACATAATAGTACCAATTGACATTACACCACGCAGTAGTGACTCTTGTACACATTACGCTAGGTAGAGCACTTATACACATTGCACCAGGTAGAGCCCCTTATACATGTTACACCAGGTAGAGCACGTTATACACATTATGCCAGGTAGAGCACATTATACATATTATGCCAGGAAGAGCCCTTATTTACATTACACGATGTAGAGCCTATTACACACATTACAGCAGGTAGAGCCCATTATACATATTATGCCAGGTAGAGCACATTATGACAGGTAGAGCGTATAATAGACATTACAGCAGGTAGAGCACATTATACACATTATGCCAGACAGAGCATATTATACACATTACACCAGGTAGAGTCTCATGTACACATTATGCCAGGAAGAGCCCCTTATATACATTACGCCAGGTAGAGCCCCTTACATACTCCCCCTTACCTTTAGGGTGTACTGTAGTGTAGTGTAGTGTAGTGTAGTGTACGTAGTGTAGTGTGAGTGTAGATACTTACATTATTTTCTCCCTTCTGTGCTGCTGGTGGCTCCTGCCCTGGAACTCCCTCTGTACATTGTCTGCAGAAGGTGGGAGTGCCGCACACAGGGGAGAGAGTTAGACGCGGCCAGCGCTGACTAATGCTCACTAATGGTGCATACAGTATGCAGCAACCAGCGGAGCCATCCAGCGCTCTACACAGGGATGCGGGAGGAGCGGCTGCAGTGTCTGTCAGTGCTCTAAACAGGGGAGTGGGAGGAGCGGCTGCAGCGTCTGTCAGTGCTCTACACAGGGGAGTGGGAGGAGCGGCTGCAGCGTCTGTCAGTGCTCTATACAGGGGAGTGGAGGGAGCAGCATGGAGCATCCGTCAGCAGAGCACACGGGGGCAATAGGTGGTGGGCGGCCAATCGGGTG
This sequence comes from Pseudophryne corroboree, assembly GCF_028390025.1. Lineage (NCBI taxonomy): Eukaryota > Metazoa > Chordata > Amphibia > Anura > Myobatrachidae > Pseudophryne > Pseudophryne corroboree. The sequence continues at coordinate 649,824,648 of NC_086449.1, forward strand.
TATGTGGAAGGTGCGACCACAGGCCAAATGTGTTGTGGGCAAAGCACATTATGTCCACACCTAGTTACGGCCCTGGGGACACAGGAGAAGGGGGTGTAAATGTGAGTGGCTGGGAACAGGAATTAGTGAGGGGACGCGGAAGAAGGGGATGTAAATGTAAATGGCTGGAGACAAGTATTCGTGAGGGACATGGGAGAAGGGGGTGTAAATGTGAGTGGCTGAGGACAGGTATTAGTGAGTGTGAAAAATGTTGTGTATTGGATAGGTGTGTAAAGCATTGTGTAAATCATTTACACACCTATCCAATACAGGTTGAGTATCCCATATCCAAATATTCAGAAATACGGAATTTTTTGAGTGAGAGTGAGATAGTGAAAGCTTTGTTTCCTGATGGCTCAATGTACACAAACTATGTTTAATACACAAAGTCATTAAAATTATTGGCTATAATGACCTTCAGGCTGTGTGTATAAGGTGTATATGAAAGATAAAAGCATTCTGTGCTTAGACTAGGGTCCCATCACCATGATATCTCATTATGGTATGCAATTATTCCAAAATACGGAAAAATCCAATATCCAAAATACTTCTGGTTTCCAAGCATCTTGGATATGGGATACTCAACCTGTACACATTTTTCACACTCATACCCATCCTCCCATCCCCTCCGTCTGTCTTCCCTCTCTCCTTTCCTTCACCCTCTATCCATTCTGTTCCTTGTGCTTTTTTCTGTTACCAACCCCCCCACCCCCCCACCACTCCAGTTTCCCCTTTCTCTGAGCTGCCCTGTATCTTATCACATGCTGCACTTTACATACCCCCCACACTACCTCCATCTTCCCTCTCTCCTTTTCTTCACCCTATGGCCCTCATTCCGAGTTGTTCGCTCGTTGCCGATTTTCTCTATATTGCGATTAGTCGCTTACTGCGCATGCGCAATTTTCGCAGAGCGCATGCGCTTAGTTATTTTACTCAACAGTTAGGTATTTTACTCACGGCATTACGAGGATTTTTCTTCGTTCTGGTGATCGGAGTGTGATTGACAGGAAGTGGGTGTTTCTGGGCGGAAACTGACCGTTTTATGGGTGTGTGTGAAAAAACGCTGCCGTTTCTGGGAAAAACGCGGGAGTGGCTGGAGAAACGGGGGAGTGTCTGGGCGAACGCTGGGTGTGTTTGTGACTTCAAACCAGGAACGAAACTGACTGAACTGATCGCAGTGGCAGAGTAAGTGTCGAGCTACTCAGAAACTGCTAAGAAATTTCTATTTGCAATTTTGAGAATCTTTCGTTCGCAATTCTGCTAAGCTAAGATTCACTCCCAGTAGGCGGCGGCTTAGCGTGTGCAATGCTGCTAAAAGCAGCTTGCGAGCGAACAACTCAGAATGAGGGCCTATATCCATTCTGTCTCTTCTGCTTCCTTCTGTTACCTTCCCCCCACCACCAGACGCTCCAGTTTTCCCCTTTCTATCTGCTGTTATGTATCTTATTTTTTATATCATTCCCATTCTCCCCCCCCCCCACCCCCGTTGAGCGCAGCACAACTATGTTTTATGTTAACTGAGAACTGTATGTGTTATAATGTGCAGTGCGCATAGGAGCGGGCGGGTGGGGGGGTGGGCCAGCCTTAGCAGACCTGGAGCAGGATGGGACAGCAGTGTGGCCCTGCGGGTGCTGCCGGACGGTCCTCCACCCTCAGCGCATATGCGCTGTTTGCAAGGCACCGCCGGCACACCCCTAGTTACGGCTCTGCTTGTTATTGGCCATTTATATTTAGCCCCCAGCAGTGTGCTCACGCTGTTTATTCAGCACTGCCGCTCTGGTAGAGCAGTGCCACCTCCTCCGAACACACTGCGCCGTGCCGCTGGTGTCAGTCAGACACCGAGTGTCTCCCTGTCTCCTACGGCGCTGCCCTGTGAGCGGAATCAGGTGCCGTTTCGTGAGCCAATGAAAGCTCACAGTCCGGCAGCCAATCAAGAGCTGCAGCTGCCGGTCCGCGAGCTCTGATTGACTCAGGAACCGGCGCCTTAATTAAAATATCAAAAGTCCACTTTAGACAATCTCAGGTCAGTGCACAGCCCGTAGGCCGCAAAAGTAGGCGGCCGGGGGCCGGGAGTTTGACACCTATGCTGTAGATAGATAGATAAAGTCTAATTCAGACATGATCGCAGCAGCAAATTTGTTAGCAAATGGGCAAAACCATGCAGAGGGGGAGGGGGCCAGATATAACATGTGCAGAGAGAGTTAGATTTGGGTGGGTTATATTGTTTCTGTGCAGGGTAAATACTGGCTGCTTTATATTTAAACTACAATTTAGATTTTAGTTTGAACACATCCCACCCAAATCTAACTCTCTCTGCATGTGTTATATCTGCCCCCCCTGCAGTGCACATGGGGCCTAATTCAGACTTGATCATAACCGTGCAGAATTTTGCACGGCTACTATCAGTTACTCAGATATGCGGGCCACGCCCAGCACAGGGCTAGTCCGCCCTGCATGTCTGGCTCTGCCCTGCCACTAAAGTACAAAAGCATCGCACAGCAGCGATGATTTGTACTTGACGAGTAGCTCCCTACCAGCGCAGCTCCTGTGCGTTGGCAAGGAGCTACTTGTCGATGTCCGGGTCGCAGCGACTGCGTGTGATGTCACGCAGCCGCCGCAGCCCGCCCCCGCATGGTCTGGGCACGCCTGCATTGCCCAGACAGTGCCCCTAAAGTGGCGGCCAAATACCGCCGGCCCACCCCCTCCCACCCAGCAACAACCTCGGCCTGTCAATCAGGCAGAGGCGATCTCAGGGCTGAGATGGCTGTCGGCTGTCTGGCATGTGTAGTTCATACCTGATCGGCTGCTGTGAGAAAACACACAGCAGCGATCAGGTCTGAATTAGGCCCATGGTTTGGCCCATTTTCTAACTAATTTGCTGCTGCGGTCAGGTCTGAATTGGGCCCATAGTCTTAAATCTGGCACTCACAACTGGTGTGCACTGTATGCTTGCGTGCCTTCGGAATAAATGTAGTACAATCATGGATAGAGCAATGGCACTGACAGGTCTTGTGTCAATCACCATCAATACTGGCACCAAGCACCTAGTCCATAATCAGCCAATGTTTCATTTTCACCCCCCAATCATCTATGTGTCCGAAACTGTAGGAGCTACACATTTGTAAATATTCCTAATCTGCCTTCCACCACCCTGTGGTTTGTTATCTATATGCACTTTGGTTATGGTATTTCTGTTTACACACAGCTCATGGGCACGATGGTAATGGAACCAGTGTGTGTGCATCGCTCGTGTAATGACATCATCTGGACCCAAAAAGGTTCACACGATTTCCACAGACCGGGGCAGACTTATTTTTTGTATCCTGATGACATTTTTTGAAACATAAATAAATAAATTAAACGCTGACTGATTCTAGGGATTTGGGGCCTAATTCAAAATTGGTTGTGGTTGTACTTACGATTGTTGTTGCTATCCTTTGCTGTTTGCATTTGCAATTGTATGGACAGAATCTAACCTGAGCATAGGCACACCCACTGCTGTCACATAATTTCTGTCTGATGGCATACAACTGCTGACACATCGGTAAAATTGATGCAAATCGTGTCATGTCGCAGCTTCTGAACACCTCTGAAGACGCACAGGCCGGGCTGCTCTCATGGAACACAGAGGCCTCTCCAGTAGCAAGTAAGATCGCAACTGCTAATTCATACACGCCCAGAAAATGCCATCTGAATGGCCATGACACGCCTGCGTTTCTGACCACTCCCCATTCCTACCCCCAAATTCTGTCTTCCTGTCACTCACTTTGCGAACAATTCCTTGATGCAACCTCCATGGCAATTCAATTGATGTGCATGCGCACTGCGGCTCAGATGCATGTGCAGTAAAGAAAATCAACTAGTTTGCGCACAATAGCCACTTTGCAACCGCATCTGAATTAGGCCCAAGGTGTTAGCACCAGTATTGATGATGACTGACACAAGACCTGTTGTGTGAATGATGCCACGATTACATATACAGGTTGAGTATCCCTTATCCAAAATTCAAAATCAACATTTTTGGCTCCCCTACTAATATATACACACATATCAAATCCAGAAAATAGCCGGCACCCTCCTTCACAACAATCAACAGCCGCGGTGCATATATAGTGAGAGCTACCAAATCCAGAAGATAGCACTCATCAGACTTCACTTAAAAGGACACAGGCTTTAATATGCAACCTTTCGGGGCTTTAATGCCCTTCGTCAGGCAGTATACACTGCCTGTCGAAGTGCATTAAAGCCCGAAAGCTTGCATATTAAAGCCTGTGTCCTTGTGTCCTTTTATGTGAAGTCCGATGAGTGCTATCTTCTGGATTTGGTAGTTATCACTAAATATGCACCGCGGCTGTTGATTGTTGTGAAGGAGGGTGCCGGCCATTTGAATAAATATTAGAGATGAGCGGGTTCGGTTCTCAGAAAACCGAACACCCCCGAACTTCACTGCCCAAGCCCGGATCCAAGTCAGGCTCAGGTTTTCTTACCTGACTCAGAAACCAGAACGAGGCAAAATGCCATCATCCCGCTGTCGGACTCTTGCGGGATTTGGATTCCATATAAGGAGCTGCGCGTCCCCGCCATTATCACTCCAGCATTGGAGAGTGTACAGAGAGGACGTGTCTCCGTTCTCTCAGTGTCTGTGTCTTGTGCTGCATCTGTCCAGTCACAGTGGTTGTGTCCTCTTGCTGCCATATGTCCAGTGCTGCTGTATAGGGTGCTGTGTTGTGCTGCATCAGTTCAGTGGTGGTGTATTGTGCTGCATCAGTCTCTTAGGTTCCTGGTGCTCAGAACAAGGGAGATGTTATGAAGTGAGTCCAGAGCACCAGGACGTAATGCTGGGAAAGGGGAATGGAAAGGGAATAGCCCCTGGCGCCCTATCTCCGTTGTCTCGCCCGTGCTGTCAGTACACTCTTGCGAGACTATGGTTGCTTGAGCCCATGGCAGCCGCGTTTGAAGGGCGGATTACGTCTGCCCAACTTCGATGCCCCCTTAGGTCTTAATGAGAGACAAAGAGTGTACCGAGACAGGGTGATAACAAGGGGCCCTCTAACTAAACAACAAGGCCAGGGGCTACTAACAAACCTAAAACCAAAGTATGTGCGGCTTGCCGCCAAAGGAAAAGAACAACAAAGGAAATGCTGACCACACGCCGACACAATACTTTTGTGTACCGGCGGTGACAGCATAAGCAGAACCCTCTGCAAAACACCAGTGACAGAAATAAAAACAGAATACAGCGGCCTAGGCCGACGGACGCGGCAGAGCCACTACTCATGGAACCGGTACGAATACTGGCAAACGGACAGGAACCCCCAATGCTGCCGACACAGACTCTCAGAACTGGAGGACAGGCAGAATCCCAAACGACAGACCGGTGGACACCAAGAAGCCAGAAACTCGACCAGGCATAGGCAAAGCCACAGGACTTCTGGACAGGAACACTTCACGGCAGGACACGGGATCAGACACAGGAATTGACACAGGGACTGACACAGGAATCGACACAGGAAGCAGCTCGACAGACACTGCTACACAGGAGCTCAGGAACTGGCAGGAACAAGCTCAGAACTCAAGCAGACTGGAAACCTAGAAATATCACCAGCGTCTGTGAATTGCACTGAGCCAGCATATAACAGAGAGGCCTAATTAATAATATCATGCAGCTGCCCTGTTGCATGACTCCAAACTGACAAGATGCAATTAGCAGCCAGGTGAGGCTGAACACATGGGAACAAGCTGCAATTACACAGACTAACCAGCGGCAGCAACCAAGAGTATTCTTAAACAGAGCAACAGGAAATCCTGGCCTGCAAGACTACTTATAAACATAAAATACCTAACTGACATGCAAAACAGGAATGAGCCACAGCCGTGGCTCATAACAGTACCCCCAGTTGAGGAGGGGTCAAAGGACCCCAAAATACAGACTATCCAAAACAAGGGATACAAAAAAAACACACTGGTCTAACAGACAAGAAAACAGAAACAGGCTGTAACAACAGCTTGTAACAGTGCCCTCCCCTTGACGGTGGCCACTGGACACAAGACAAGGAAAAAAATCTTTCTTTCTTTTTTTATCAAGGCAAGAGTCAAAAATTATTTCTTTTTCTTCTTCTTCTTTTTACAAGGCTCTTTAGGTCTGACCAAGGTAATTCCCCAAACATTGTCTGAACTGATGGTACCACCCAGCAAGGCTGCGTTCAAATCAGAGATAGGTTTCTTACCCTTGGGAGCTGAACTTTCAGGCAAAGTACTCCTATTAGAAGAAGGAGGCAGAAAAGCACATCCTGCAGTCAAAACAACGGGCTGAGACTCTTGTGCCGAGTTTACAGTATTTGGTGGACTCTCAGCAGACAAGACGGGTGACTTAGAGGAACCTGAATCAATTTCTTTGGAACCATATCTTTTACTAATTGCATCACAGAATGCTGGGGGATCCTGAAGAATGGGATCTTCAGCTTTCATTAGGCTGGTCGCCCAATCAAAAGGCTCTCCTCTAAAAGAATAAATCAGATAGAGCCCAAGGTTCTCTAAAGTGATGCCCAGAAATGGTCTAGACAACATAATAGTGTAATAGTGTTTGAAAAGCGCCAGAAATTGGGCTAAGTCCCCATCAAAGATTATGGATGTTGAGATATCAACAGAGTCAGGATCTGTTTCCTTCCCATCTGACTGACTGGAGTGCTTTGCTAGGACCTGGTCACTATTGACCTTACTCGAGGCTGAGACTCTCTGAACCCCACCCGGGGCAGTGACTTTCTTAACCCCACACGGGGCAGTGACTTTCTGAACCCCACACGGGGCAGTGACTTTCTGAACCCCACACGGGGCAGTGACTTTCTGAACCCCACACGGGGCAGTGACTTTCTGAACCCCACCCGGGGCAGTGACTTTCTGAACCCCACCCGGGGCAGTGGCCTTCAGGAACCCCGCTGGGGCAGTGGCCTCCGGGAACCCCGCTGGGGTCAGCACCTCGGATTCTTTTACTGGGACCGAGCCGTCGGCCTCCCCCACTGGGACCGAGCCATCGTCCTCCCTAACTGGGACCGAGCCATCGACTTCCTTCACTGGGACTGAGCCATTGGCCTCCCTCTCTGAGTCGATAATTATCGAAACTTCTCCCAGGACTATGACTTCCGGAACTTTTGCTGAAGCTATAACCTTCAGCACCTCCACTAATGCTACACCTCTTAAGTTCTTTCCTGGGGAAGCGACCTCTAGACCCTTCTTAGAGGCTGCGTCTCTCGAGACCCCACTTGGGGATATTACTTCAAAGATCCCTTCTGGGGTTTTGCTTCTCGAGTTCCCTTCTAGAACTATGGTTTCAGATACCCTTTCTGGGGTTGCGCTCTTCAAGTCCCTACCTGGGGTAACAGCTTCTGAGACCCCTTCTGGTATGGAAACCTGAGCTATAATATTTGATGTCCCTCTATAAGCTAGAGCATCGGGTTCCGCTCCAGCACTCTGGGCATCGGGTACCGCAGCAGCACTCTGGGCATCGGGTACCGCTCCAGCACTCTGGGCATCGGGTACCGCTCCAGCACTCTGGGCATCGGGTACCGCTCCAGCACTCTGGGCATCGGGTACAGCTCCAGCACGCTGGGCATCGGGTACCGCTCCAGCACTCTGGGCATCGGGTACCGCTCCAGCACTCTGGGCATCGGGTACCGCACCAAGATCCTGAGCATCGGGCACCTCTCCAGGACCCTGGGCAACGGGCACCACTCCAGGACCATGGGCAACGGGCACCACTCCAGGACCATGGGCAACGGGCACCACTCCAGGACCCTGGGCAACGGGCACCACTCCAGGAACCTGGGCAATGGGCACCACTCCAGGAACCTGGGCAACGGGCACCACTCCAGGAACCTGGGCAATGGGCACCACTCCAGGAACCTGCAACTCTGCTTCAACAGGAACCTCAAGAGAGGAGAGAAACATTCTCTTTTGATTCCTGAATCTATAATGGGGCTCCCTTGCCCAAGGACCCCAATTATAGGACAGAGAGCTTTTTAGTGTGGGTTGTGTGACAAGTACCTCTGCCACAGTAGAGACAGGAGTAGGTCTTGTATCCTGACTCAACTTGGCCAGAGGGCAAGACTCGTCACCACACTTTGGCTTGCGCAACTCACAGGTCTGCAGATAGTGGCCTAAACCCCCACAATATAGGCATAAGTTTAAGTTTCTGCGACGCAGACGCTCCTCTTCTGAGAGCCTGGGCCGCAGAAAACTTTTAAACCTTTTCTCTTCAATTAAACCAGAGGATTCTCTTGTCACAATACTGTGAACAAGAGTCTCTTTAGAGATAGATATACTCTCAACGACTTCTGGCAAGATGAGCAAGATTTTAGTCAGAAGGTTTTGCAGTTGCTTTAAGGATTGCTGCAAAACTTCTAGTCGCTCTGGTCTCAAAGCACTGAAAGCAGAGTTCAGGGCTGAGAGAGATACCTGCAGGGCTTGCATAGTAGACATAGGAGGATTTAAAACTAGACACGACAAGACAAGACAAGGCAAGACTAGACAAGGCAAGACTAGACAAGGCAAGACTAAACAAGGCAAGACTAAACATGGCAAGTCTGAATTTTTAAACTAGACAAAACAAGACTGATTTTTTTTTTTTTAAACACCGGACTGGATTCTAAACACCGGACTGGATTCTAAACACCGGACTGGATTCTGCACACTGAATTCTAGACAGGACTGGATTCTAAACTAGACACTGGACTGGGCCAAAAAATAAAAAAGTTTTATTTCTTTTTTGTGGTAGGGCTGGTAATAATGTTAGGTTCCTGGTGTTCAGAACAAGGGAGATGTTATGAAGTGAGTCCAGAGCACCAGGACGTAATGCTGGGAAAGGGGAATAGAAAGGGAATAGCCCCTGGCGCCCTATCTCCGTTGTCTCGCCCGTGCTGTCAGTACACTCTTGCAAGACTATGGTTGCTTGAGCCCATGGCAGCCGCGTTTGAAGGGCGGATTACGTCTGCCCAACTTCGATGCCCCCTCAGGTCTTAATGAGAGACAAAGAGTGAACCGAGACAGGGTGATAACAAGGGGCCCTCTAACTAAACAACAAGGCCAGGGGCTACTAACAAACCTAAAACCAAAGTATGTGCGGCTTGCCGCCAAAGGAAAAGAACAACAAAGGAAATGCTGACCACACGCCGACACAATACTTTTGCGTACCGGCGGTGACAGCATAAGCAGAACCGTCTGCAAAACACCAGTGACAGAAATAAAAACAGAATACAGCGGCCTAGGCCGACGGATGCGGCAGAGCCGCTACTCACGGAACCGGTACGAATACTGGTAAATGGACAGGAACCCCCAATGCTGCCGACACAGACTCTCAGAACTGGAGGACAGGCAGAATCCCAAACGACAGACCGGTGGACACCAAGAAGCCAGAAACTCGACCAGGCATAGGCAAAGCCACAGGACTTCTGGACAGGAACACTTCACGGCAGGACACGGGATCAGACACAGGAATTGACACAGGGACTGACACAGGAATCGACACAGGAAGCAGCTCGACAGACACTGCTACACAGGAGCTCAGGAACTGGCAGGAACAAGCTCAGAACTCAAGCAGACTGGAAACCTAGAAATATCACCAGCGTCTGTGAATTGCACTGAGCCAGCATATAACAGAGAGGCCTAATTAATAATATCATGCAGCTGCCCTGTTGCATGACTCCAAACTGACAAGATGCAATTAGCAGCCAGGTGAGGCTGAACACATGGGAACAAGCTGCAATTACACAGACTAACCAGCGGCAGCAACCAAGAGTATTCTTAAACAGAGCAAAGGGAAATCCTGGCCTGCAAGACTACTTATAAACATAAAATACCTAACTGACATGCAAAACAGGAATGAGCCACAGCCGTGGATCATAACACAGTCGAGTCACAGTGGTAGTGTCCTCTGCTGCCATATGTCCAGTGCTGCTGTATAGGGTGCTGTGTTGTGCTGCATCAGTTCAGTGGTGGTGTATTGTGCTGCATCAGTCCAGTGGTAGTGTCCTGTGCATCAGCCATCAGTCATTCCAGTGACCAGTCACAGTGGTATACTCTGCTGCCATACATCCAGTGTTGCTGTATAATAATAACAACAAGTCCCTTACAGTAAAACAAGACAGATGTATGTATTCTGGTGCAAAGTTGTCAGCCCAATCTAAATCCTCCAAAGATCCGCCCAAAATCACAGATCGAATACAAAGATACAGAATATACAATTTGAGGATAGATCAAAGGCGATAACCATATAGCACATCAATGAATAAAGTCATAAATATATGTCACTTGTGTGGATGGAAGTCCTTTTCAAATGGCCACTCTTTTGCGATGTCTCACAAATTCCAGGTTTTATACGTATGCAAAAAGAAAAGAATACAACAATATGGGTAGTATTGTTTAACACAAGTGGGTAAAATCCATGAATGTCCGAGAAATGGAACCCTATTGTGCCACCAATGCTTGATAGGAGATGAGGATAGTGGCTTGCCACCACTTCACAACATGAATGGAAGTACCACAACTCACCTATAGAAATGGCAAGACCATGTATATAAAGGCATCTTTAGCACTACACCAGGCGTGATAGTGTAACGGAGGAATTCTGCTCAAAATGGCATACCCCACTCACATCTAGGTAAAATTGGTTCCGCATATAAAGGTTTCTTTAAAACAGAATCAGCCACCACTTCAATGATCCAGGAAGAAGTAGAAGCTGCCCGGTGTATTGCAGGCAGCCTTAGAGGCCTCTGTTCTGCTGAGGGCTGAGCTGTTGCTTTGACTACCGGTAACTGTCCTTACTGTAGATGTGGAATGACTCCTGACCAAGTGGTCATGGTTGCCGGACGCTGTCCATGGTGATGGTTTTCTTTGGGAGTGAGGCTTCTGGCTAGTTCTTGTTTGATTGAGGATGCTTTCTTGTAAATAAGAGGCACGGGAGCCACAAGAACTCTAAAGACTGAAGATCAAGCAAGGTAGGCAGCGTGAGGGAAAGTTAGCTAGTTTCCTTTACTACTGCCTAAGCACGCACCACAGCACCGGCATTCTTGTAAAGGAACCCATGCACAGGACTCATACAAATATCACAAAAGTGCTGTAAACATTACTAACCTATTTTTATTCACAGGTGTTTGCATTTACACATTTTACACTAGTGCTCCCTCTTTATATGTTTTTATCATCCTGTTGCAAAGCAGATAACTGAGTCCTTGACACTTATGTTGGTGTTAGACGTGCATCCGGTATCCACCATTAGTGCAGTGGGATTTAGACAATTGATGGAGGTATTGTGTCCCCGGTACCAAATCCCATCTAGGTTCCACTTCACTAGGCAGGCGATACAGAGAATGTACAGAGACGTCAAAAAAAGTGTCACCAGTGTACTAAAAAATGCAGTTGTATACAGTGTCTACTTACCCACAGACATGTGGACAAGTGGAACAGGGCAGACTAAGGACTATATGACTGTGACAGCCCACTGGGTAGATGTATTGCCTCCTGCAGCAACAACAGCAGCAGTGGCACCAGTAGCAGCATCTCACAAATGCCAGCTTGTTCCTAGGCAGGCTATGCTGTGTATCACCGCTTTCCGTAAGAGGCACACTGCTGACAACCTCTTATGGAAACTGAGGGACATCATTGCGCATTGGCTTACCCCACTTAGACTTTCCTGGGAATTTGTGATATCGGACAACGCCACCAATATTGTGTGTGCATTACAACTGGGTAAAGTCCAGCACGTCCCATGTTTTGCACATACAATTAATTTGGTGGTGCAGATTTTTTTTTTAAATGACAGGGGTGTACGTACAGGAGATGCTGTTGGTGGCCCGAAAAATTATGGGCCACTTTCGACATTCAGCCACTGCGTGACACTACTAGATGGGCCAGGTGGTTGTGTCGCTTAGCTTAGTCATACAGCATCCTCTTTTTCTTCTTTGCATCATGTGCTGTTTGAGGTCCTTTTTTTTATATATCTGCGCTAATGTCTGCCACTGCAGTGCCACTCCTACATGGGCCAAGTGTTTGTGCCGCACACTTGTGTCGTTTAGCTTAGTCATACAGCGACCTAGGTGCAACCTTATGGCCTAAAAACAATATTGGCCCTCATTCCGAGTTGTTCGCTCGCTAGCTGCTTTTAGCAGCATTGCACATGCTAAGCCGCCGCCCTCTGGGAGTGTATCTTAGCATAGCAGAATTGCGAACGAAAGATTAGCAGAATTGCGAATAGAAATTTCTTAGCAGTTTCTGAGTAGCTCGAGACTTACTCAGCCATTACGATCAGTTCAGTGAGTTTCGTTCCTGGTTTGACGTCACAAACACACCCAGCGTTCGCCCAGACACTCCCCCGTTTCTTCAGACACTCCCGCGTTTTTCCCAGAAACACCAGCGTTTTTTCGCACACGCACAGAAAACGGCAAGTTTCCGCACAGAAACACCCACTTCCTGTCAATCACAGTACGATCACCAGAACGATGAAAAAACCTTGTTATGCCGTGAGTAAAATACCTAACTTTTGTGTAAAATAACTAAGCGCATGCGCTCTGCGAACCTTGCGCATGCGCAGTAAGCGACTAATCGCAATATAGCAAAAATCGGCAACGAGCGAACAACTCGGAATGACCCCCATTGTGAGGTGTTCAGAATAGACTGGAAATGAGTGGAAATGAATGTTATTGAGGTTAATAATAATGTAGGATCAAAATTACCCCCAAATTCTGTGATTTCAGCCATTTTAATGTTTTTTTTCAAAAATCATCCAGATCCAAAACAAAACCAAAACACAAAAGGGTGGTTTTGGCAAAACCAAGCCAAAACCAAAACACAAAAGTGGAATTAGAACTAAAACCAAAACACAAAACACGAAAAGTGCCAGCCGAACATCTCTAACACACACATTATATACTGTATATATAAATATATATACATATATATATATATATATATATATATATACATACACACACACACATACATTGTTATGGACATATACGGGAGACACTTTATTAAGAGTAATAACAGGAGTAAGCGACTAATCGCAATATAGCAAAAATCGGCAACGAGCGAACAACTCGGAATGACCCCCATTGTGAGGTGTTCAGAATAGACTGGAAATGAGTGGAAATGAATGTTATTGAGGTTAATAATAATGTAGGATCAAAATTACCCCCAAATTCTGTGATTTCAGCCATTTTAATGTTTTTTTTCAAAAATCATCCAGATCCAAAACAAAACCAAAACACAAAAGGGTGGTTTTGGCAAAACCAAGCCAAAACCAAAACACAAAAGTGGAATTAGAACTAAAACCAAAACACAAAACACGAAAAGTGCCAGCCGAACATCTCTAACACACACATTATATACTGTATATATAAATATATATACATATATATATATATATATATATATATATATACATACACACACACACATACATTGTTATGGACATATACGGGAGACACTTTATTAAGAGTAATAACAGGAAGACTATGGTTTTTATAAAACTATACCAAAATCTCATATGACTACCAGCATACTATTTCCATGTATGTGGCACTGGGGAGTGGAGAGTGATGTGCTGAATCCCAGAAAGCTTTGCATGGTGAGCTGGCACCAATAACTACATCCTCTCCGACCTCCCTGCATTATTAAAACCAAATCCATCATGATATAATTACTAACTATGTTCATTAATAAAGTTTTTGGCATCAGTAGACAAGGATTTGGGTAGAAAAGTGTGGGAAACCATAATAATATGCTAAATCTAGATGTTACTTAGGAAATACATCATGTAAAAAGGTTTGGATTACATTCAGGTTTTTAACATTAATTTCTGTTGCTGTCAATGAAGAGACCTAGAAACTTGCAAACGCTTTCAGCCATGGAATACTTGAGAGTTATACAGTGTTTACAATGTAACAAATAGAACAGTGCATACCATTTGTTTATATGAAACAATATATAATATAATATATACTTTCCTGGTATGTGTGAAAGTGGAAAGTGCCCAGTAACCTGCAATTACTGCTTTGTAGCAACACTCATTTCAGCAACTTTTTCGTACCGTAATCTTTTTTAACAGCTTGTTTGCCTTTTAGTGTGTTTGTTAAACAGCTATAAATGGTCCTTTTTGGTCCATTCTTTACTCATTTATTATGTTTCTGTTGCCAGGTACACAGTGTGCCCAGGTACCAGCTGTTTGTGCTGTAAAAAGTCCTTTGGCTTTGAGGACCTGGACACCCATCAAGTCAACATACAATTTAATATGAAAACCACCAACAACCATTGTGCTTTAGTGCTGTGCTAGGAATCATTTACAACTATTGAGGTAAATACTGTAGGGCTAATGCAGTCTGTAGTTTATATAGAGTGACCATATTATCCCTTACCTGGGACGCTCATGGCTTACATAGGTTCTGTGGCTGATTAAAACCAGCTGAAATGTAAGCTTGAAGTCAGCCAGCCACAGAACCTGTGTAATTCATGAGCGTCCCAGGTAAAAGGGATAATATGGTCACTCTAGTTTATAGTATGTCACAATGTTAACTATATGACATACTGGATAACTACAGTAATACTGGTCTTGTGTGACAGTAAGAATTGTTGTGAATTGTTGATGAGCAGCAGTCAGAGCTGGGTCTGGGTCCGGACAACGTGGGGGAGCGGTGCAGACTGAGGTGACAGGTGACCAGCTGTGGGCCATCCATATAGTGCAGGGGGAAACCACTTATCACATATATTATATACATCAGATAATGTATGTCTGTATGTGCTGGCTGGTTCCCCAGAGAACCAGCAGCACTGTATCTGCAATGTGTATTACAGCCAGGCACACTTCTTCTAAACCCCCCATTGGCTAGTTTTCACAGGAATCTGGGGGTGGCCTTAGAAGAAGTGTGATCCCTTATGCTGTGTCCCCGGGTGCTGCAAAGTGCCTGTAATACGCACATACAGTACACTGCATATACATTATATATACAGGTTAAGTATCCCATATCCAAATATTCCGAAATACGGAATATTCTGAAATACAGACTTTTTTGAGTGAGACTGAGATAGTGAGACCTTTGTTTTTTAATGGCTCAATGTACACAAACTTTGTTTAATACTCAAAGTTATTAAAAATATTGTATTAAATGACCTTCAGGCTGTGTGTATAAGGTGTATATGAAACATAAAGGAATTGTGTGAATATACACACACTTTGTTTAATGCACAAAGTTATAAAACATATTGGCTAAAATTACCTTCAGGCTGTGTGTATAAGGTGTATAATGTAACATAAATGCATTCTGTGCTTAGATTTAGGTCCCATCGCCACGATATCTCATTATGGTAAGCAATTATTCCAAAATACGGAAAAATCTGATATCCAAAATACCTCTGGTCCCAAGCATTTTGGATAAGGGATACTCAACCTGTATACATATACACACACACACACACACACACACACACACACACACACACACACACACACATGCAAATGGTGGTCGGCACTCTGGTTACAATGATAGCTTGCCTGAGTGCCCTCCCCGGTGCAGGGACACTATGCAGGGAATGGCGGGTGGCACTCACAGGACTCTCAGCAATAATCAAGACAACATGCAGATCAATGTTTCAATTTTATTAAAGTCGCCTTCAGGATCAGTAAAGAACAATACACATACAAATATTTATCACTCACCCTGTGTCCGTTCGAACTTCCCGTCGCCAGTCCCGGGCGCCAAACGCATCCCAATGACGTCACCAAAGGCGACGTACGACGCTCAGCGTCAGTGTCCGGCTTCCCGTTACCTAGCAACAACGGAAAGCATTGTAAAGTGACAACCCTTCACCAATACAGTACAAATAAAGTTAAAACGAAGTGCTGCTGCACTAAATACATACATTTTTGTAGGTTATCATGGGTTTACACCTACTGCTGAATAATGCTATTTAGAAACTATACCTATTTCATTAGAGAAATATTGTCGAAGAGGGATATGATATTATATTACATTACAAAAGAAAAATATATACCATATGATTACAAAAAGCTATTTAGACCAAAATTTTCATTTAGGCCCGTGGGTGATAACGTATTTAAAGGTGAATCCACCGTGCCTCACTTTGCAACAGGGTTTTGTCCCTATCCTCCCCTCTAACCTTCTTCTCATCTTGCTCTATAATCTTGTACCGAAGAGTGGCAAGTCCATGTTTATGCTTCCTAAAATGGCGAGCTACAGGTTGTTCTTGTGCTACCACCTGTCCCTCCTCCGCCTTGCGGATAGAGGATCTATGCATCTTCATGGGTTCCTTGAACTGCCTTGTGGTCTTTCCTACATAGAAAAGACCACAAGGACAGCGTATAAAATACACGACATGCGTATTAGTACAGGTAAGTACCTGACGTAAAGGGATGCATTTTCCTGTATGGGGATGGGAGAAGGAGTCACCGCTCTCTAAAAAGCTGCATGTGATACAGCCTGTACAGTCATAACACCCTGGTTTGCGCATCAGGAAATTTTTTGGCCTTTCCTGTTTGAAATCTGAAATATCATTTTGAAATAACCAGTCCTTCAACTGTTTATTACTGGAAAAACTTGGCATGATAGTCATATCTTGAAAAACTTTGAGGTCTGGATCAGTGGATACTTTTGCCCATAGTTTCTTAGATTGTGTAACTATCTGATTGCTTTCTGAGTGGAATTGTTTTTCTTAAATATTAGTTTTCTCTTTTTTAGTAAATGTTAAAGCCTGTGATCTAGGTATAGATAATAGCTTCTCCTTGGCTTTAAGCAGGTCTTGATAGCTATATCCCCTTAATAAATACTGTGTAATCATAATATCAATATATCTAATTGTAGAGGCTAAATCATCTGAAATGCGGTGTACCCTCAGAAACTGGGAAAAGGGGAGACCCTTTTTGGTAGCGACAGGATGTTGACTTGAGTAATGTAATGCCGTATTCTTGTCTGTCTCTTTTTTTATATAAGGAAGTGTGAAGACCTTGTGAGTCCAGAGCTATAGTTACATCTAGATAATTGACTCGTTCCTTACTTATTGAGTAAGTGAATTTCATATACTCATTAGACTAGCTATTAGCTCTTGACATCAACTCATGGAATTTACACTCCTCATAAACCAGTGAGCCCAGCACTCACCAAAGTAAGCTCAGTCACCTCAATAAATAAATTATTAATTACGTTTTGGTTCATGGATTGATCAATGCATTTAAGCTTGCAGCCCAACATCAAGTGACTAAATCTCACTGCAAGTTCTACTCGATTATTCAGATTTCTGAGAACTTGGCCACTGGTATTGCATCAAAGTCAAACTGAAAATGTGCTACGTGGTTTAAAGCTCACCTGCAAACTAACTGGCTTTTAAAGGTGAGGCAGTCACTAACACAGCTTCTAAATTACTACTAAGGAAGCAGCTGACACAGGTTTAAAGGAAATGAGCTTAGACAGGGGTGCATTAGAAAGCTGTGATCACAAAGGGGTTAGTTAAAAATGAACCTAAATATACATGTAACATGAATATATTTATTATTGATTGTTTAGCATTTAATTAATATATATGTGATAGTATAAAAAAAAAAACGTATGTGGTTCATTTACATTTCAATATGCCTGATGTTTATTTAAATATATTGTGTTAGGATAAATTGTCCAATAAATATAATAAGCGTAAATATATGAAATATATTTACATATGTGTGTAAATGGTATTAATAAATAATTGGAGCATTTTTGTCATCGATGGTAACAGTGGTCAGCTGCCATACTTGCTTTAATATTAGTTATTGTGTGTACTTCAATGTGAGCTCGAGACAGTGTATATAGCAATAGCCTGCAGGGTAGTAAAGGCGGCAAACAGGGTCCCTAGCATTGATCGCGTGCTACAGGAGCAACCACCTGCAGGGCGGGAAGAGTTGGTCCACGAGCGGGGTAAAGGCTGACCGCGAGCTAATGAAGTAGGGACACACTGGTTGGCGGGGACTAAGGAGGGGGGACCAATGGAAGACGGCTGCGCGGCGCGAGGCTATCTGCCAGGGAGTATAAACTTAGCTCCCCTGAGCTGCTGTGCAGACTGCTGTTCCCCTGGCTAGTGTGCGTGCTCAGATCTCTAGCGGGCCGCTAATAGAGCTGTATGCTGTAAATATACAGCGGCGCCGCGGAGACGGAGTAGCACTACCCACGCCAGATAATACAGGAAGAGAGGATTGGAGGCAGGGATTGGGTGACACTGCCGGAGGCGGCCCGCTGCTTGAAGAGGCGGGAGGAGGCGGTGATCGCTCCTGGTCTGGCTGGACCATTGGTCGATGAGCAGGGGAGGACGGAAGAAACGTCCCCGTGGAGGTCCTGGCTGGGCGTAGCTGACTGGATCACCTGCCTTCCACAAGGGACCACCCAGCTCCATTGCTCACCACCTCACTAGGGAGGAGTCGGGGGAGCGTCATCCAGCCGCAGCAGCAGCATAACTGGGGACGTGTAAGTGAACAAAAACTACACTGCCCCCTGCAGTCTACATACACTGGGCCTCATAGAATTCAGCTGACACTCTGCTTTAGGAAATTTCATTACTGCAGACACCAGTTCTCAGTGGCCAGACTCAACCATAAGTATGCAGTAGCACGGAAGAGTAACTGAGATGCATAATAGGCTGGTGTCACAATTCAAGCAGCTAGGATAGCTATAAATATTCCTATACTATACAATAAGTAGATTGAACTGTATATGGCATTTATTCATACAGTTAACTGTCAATACAGCCCTGCAATAGCTGAAATGAGGGAGAAATGTCATATATAAGAAAGGAATTTAATTGCAAATCGTATAAAGATACTATTACTATGGATAAATTCCAGGGAGTATATATATATATATATATATATATATATATATATATATATCAGAGTGGAAATAGACAATACTTAAATACAACATATTTGTTGGACTAGAGTTAACATAACACACTGAAGTTCACATGCTAAATAACTATAAGGGTGTCCCATCGGAATTTACATTGAAGCGGAAGGCTTGGCACCATAACTAAAAGTCATATACAGGATAATATAATTCCGATCTTTGTAGGAAAGAAGAGACATTACTTATTATTATTCAATGGAATGATATAAATGCTATTCATATTTTCTCTGTCATGGGGACAACGCTGATGTAGAGACTACAGCCTTATATTCTGCAGGAAGTCAGAGCAGTATTACTTTGCTACTGTAACCAATGTTTTATTTTGCTAAGTGAAGGAGACAACTGGAGATGTTACATAAGTAGCCAGAGAGATAATAATTTATGTTGCTCAAAGAGAAACATAAGTAGCAAAATACTGTGACTAGTAGAAGTTAATACTACAGTGTTTCATGGACTGAGATATCATTAAGCATTAAATAACCCCAAGCATATCCCAGGAACAGTAGTGCTAATTAAACCTCTGACACTGGAATATAATTGCAATAGGGATCATCAACAAAGACTTAACTAATTCCTGTTCCATGTAACATAAATATTCAACTACCACCATCAGTTCACTAAGGCCTTCTATATATATTGAATGTTTTGTCTTATATGGTATGGGCCCCTCTTGTGCACATCAGTTTTAACGAGTACCCGGGTAACTCAGTCTCAATTAAAAAGGGACAAACGTTTTTTGTATTGCATGCACAATGATATGTATAGTAGTGGTAGTAATATATAAATATATTACATAGTACTGTCTTTATATTTAACAAGACAATTCACTCTTGCATATGTTGTCTAGTGTGATTCTGTAATTAAATTACATTACTTACCGATATAATTTGTGGTTTGACGTGGATCTTGGAAACCTGGAAGGAAAGAAAGGAACACAATAAGAGGTAATGAGTAACTGATTTGAATACATTCACACATACAACACATGAGGAAGGCTTACCCATGCGAGACTTATAATAACCAGCTTGGGTGGAGGCACATATTTATTAATTACCCCTGGGTGGTTATAGAGGGGTTACATACACATACAGAAATCCACCACACTCACCACTACCAGGAATGGGGTGCACATCTGCACTCACAATTTCCAGGTTGGGGTGCAGTGACCTGTGACCCCATTGTGTATATAAACATATTTATATGTGTGTGTGTATATGTGTGTTTGTGTACCTGTAAGCTCATATATTTACTTACATAGATACATATATAGCATGTAAAGAGCGCTCAAGCTAGCCGCACATTGCAGCTGATCTGAGTCACGCGTAGACGAGAGAGTGTCTGTGTTTTATGCTAATGCTGCGGCCAATTTTGCAATACTGAGACACCCACTTGCAGTGTCTTCTGGTGCTTTTCCCTATGGGTGCTTCTGTAGGTGCAACATCAATACCTGCACCAGCCCTATGACAAGTACAGCTTCTAACAGTCCATGGCTTTCTGTGTGAGCAGCTGTGCATTTTGGACGCAGCCGCATCCTACCACCCTACCACCCGCATCCTACCATCCACATCCTGCAGTCCCCGCTGCAGCAGGCGCCGTGGGCTGTGTGGGCACCTGCTGCATCCGGCGCCACTGTCAGATGCTAGAGGTCATAAGTGCATGTGCAGCGCTATGGGAGAGACATCATGACGTCTCTCCCATCGATCCTAGGAGCGGGCGGCAAGAGACGGAGGGCTGCAGTGGTCGGGAAGCAGAAACGAGGCTGGTGAGTATTGTGTGTGTGTTGTTTTTGTTTTTTAGTGTGTGTAAGTGGTGCTACAGGGGGCATATCTACAGGGGGAAATCAACTGGGGGCAATTCTACTGGGTGGCAAATCTACGGGAGACAAATCTACGGGAGGCACATGGTACTATTCTGTGGCCATGCCCCTTTCCTATGAAGCCAGGGGGTGGGGGGAGGTCTGGCCCTGAGGACGGGGTCTAATCCCCGAAACATGTTGGCCCTATAAATTACTTGGTTATACTTCAGCCGTATAAGTCTGACTGAGTGCCGCCGAAATACCCCTGAACTACATAGTGGAACTGAGATTTCACCGGGAGGTCACCGCAGCAGCTGTATATATATATATATATATATATATATATACATGTATCAGAAATACAGAATCTAAGAGACATGCATATGCAATCATATGATAAGCCACCAACTACACCAAGACAGCTCTGTTTTAGTGGTCTTACAATCTATGATAACAGCACCTACTATGGGTTATATGTTTATGTATTTTTAAACTGAGAGCTTAACTTTCATGGAGGTCCACTGAGATCCTCCAATATGGCCCTACAAGGATTTGCATGTAAAGGAGTGGTTAATCTAGACAAGAAGAAAACAAACAAAATTCCCCTAGCACACTGCAACAAGCCAGCAAAAGAGATTTACTTTCCGTATAATAATAGAAATGCAGAGATCTCAGTTACATACATTTGCAAACATATGGTAAGCCACCTCCCTAAGTCTGTCATATCTTTGATGTGCAGTACTAGCATAAAATATAATTGTAGATGGACATTTATTTTAAAATACATGTGTCTGAGTTAGAGATCACTGTTACCCTTCATAATGTATATAATAAAACTGAAGGTGCATACACATGTAGGGATATTCAATTTGGCCCGAAGCTGCCGGGGGATAAGTATCGCTGCCGGGGGCTATTTAATTGGCCCCGATAAGCCGCGGTGAAGCAAAGTGCCCGATAACAGCCCCGTGGGCTATTTCACCCGAAAACACACAGGTTTCACTGAACCTGTGTGTTTACGGGTGTAAAAGGACTTGTTACCGGCCGAGTTAATTAAATAGCCCTACCGCAGCACCCGAAGAAACATTGGGGATTTTTACTCCCGATGTCTCTTCAGGCAAAATTGAATATCCCACATGGTGTGATTCTGCATGTAGGCAGATTTGCACTATGCGATTTCCCTTGATCATCCACCGATATTGACTATACACACGGTGCGATTTTGGCTCTGGACGATTTTTGCTATGGTACATTTTGACTATACAATGTACTAATAGATTGTACACTTTATAGTAAAAATGTACCTGCCTGCACAGTCTATTTTTACTTGCGATGCCGACCACGCGGGAGCGCGCATCGGCATCGCAAGCTGTATACACATGGGGCCTAATTCTGAGTTGATCGCAGCAGTAAATTTTTTAGCAGTTGGGCAAAACCATGTGCACTGCAGGGGAGGCAGATATAACATGTGCAGAGAGAGTTAGATTTTGGGTGTGGTGTATTCAAACTGAAATCTAAATTGCAGTGTAAAAATAAAGCAGCCAGTATTTACCCTGCACAGAAACAAAATAACCCACCCAAATCTAACTCTCTCTGCAAATGTTTTATCTGCCACCCCTGCAGTGCACATGGTTTTGCCCAATTGCTAACAAACTTGCTGCTGCGATCAACTCAGAATTACCCCCATGGTACGATATGCACTATGTTTACCGATATGGACTATATATTCCATATTGGTAGTTAAAATTGCACCATGTGTACGCCCCTTAACTGTTGATAAAATGATGTCATCACGTTGGAATGTAATGAATGTATGAACTCCAACCCCTACCTCCTTACTCATCACATACCGCCTCCTGGTGAAAGCAAACATTCTCTGGATAATCAGCCAACAACATCACCACATTATCCACAACCAAAAATGTTTAACAATTATGAAGAAAGAATAAGGGCACACAGAGATGCACAGACCACTGTAGAGGGAATACATAGGTATTCCCGGCGGACGGGATGCCGCCTGTCAAGATCCTGACAGCAGCATCCTCCATGCCAGAATGATGGCAGCAGGGCGAGCGTAAAGAGTCGCTGCGCTCACTACAGGTTCTAATCCCACTCTATGGGTGTCATCCACGAGTGGGAATAGACGCTGTGCATCGGTATTCCAACTATTGGCATTGTTGGGATTCCGGCGTCGGTATACTGACAGCTGGGAACCCGACAGCTGGCAAATTAACTGCATCCCCTGTAAAGGAGAAAAGTACAAAGTACAATAATAAAGATGAAAACAAAAAATAATGCTATGGATAATGTAGATAATAAAATGAGGTCATCACGCTGCTACTCACGTGTGTACGTGCTTTTTGCTGGGTAGTATTGAAGAAAAATGACACACACTTAGTTCCATGTAACCTTGACCACTAAATAAATAAAAAAATACCAGCTCTCCATAAATGTTATTAATACAAGCCAGGAATGTGCATTAGGTCTCCCATGTACGTACATGTGTGCCAGCACAGTGATGTGCACAGCACACGCAGCAGCCAGTGTCTGGACAGCGCAACAGCAACTGGAAGAAGGATGAGATCCATCTAAAAAATAGAGAGAGAAAGGGAATAGAAAAAGAGTAGAAGAGGGGGAAGAGTGTCAAAGGGATGAAGAGACAGAAACATGGGGAGAGAGACAAAAAAAAGAGAAGAGAGCACTATTGGGAAATACTAGAGGAGAGAGCAAGAAAGAGAAACCCTAGTAATGATTGGCTATTATTACACCCCTAAATGAAAGCCTTTTATGTTGAGGAACAAAAAGGCTGGAGTATTAGTGGACGCAAGTGACTGTAATAAGGTGGCAGAGGCTAGTGTATTCAGAAGGAACAGGCTGGTGTTTCATAAGAGTTCTCAATTTCATTAAAAATATAATCACATCGGAATATATCACACCCACATTTTGCTAAGCCACACTCACTTCTGAATAAGACCCAACTACATTAGCATAAGCCACAGCCATATCTGAATTAGGCAAACCAAAAATACTTTCTCTTTTTTTTTTTCAATTGCATCTTTACGCAATATGAAAAATAACCCTTTTTAGTGCAAGGCATGATTCTGAAATCCCTGTTTCAGTGCCGAGTCAAGCCTTCCCCAAATCATACACAAGTGAGTATACTGTATCTCAAATGGCCCTAGTAATGGGGTTAAACTTCCCTTTCATGGCTGCATTTTTCCACATGAGCAGTTTCCATACATTTATGGGATAAATGTAATAGTCTTCAAGATAAAGATATTTAGATAATTGTTTTGCATGATGAGTGTATATACTGTTTGTAAGAGTGTGTGTGTGTGTGTGTGTGTGTGTGTGTGTGTGTGTGTGTGTGTGTGTGTGTGTATATGTTCTTATTAGAGATGAGCGGGTTCGGTTCTCCGAAAACCAAACCCCCCTGAACTCCACGTGGTTTACACGGGTCCGAGCCAGACTCGGTTCTTCCCGCCTGACTCGGAAAACCCAAACTAGGCAAAACGTCATCATCCCGCTGTCGGATTCTCGCGAGATTCGGATTCCATATAAAGAGCCGCGCATCGCCGACATTTTCACTCGTGCATTGTAGAGAGAGTGGAGAGGACGTGGCTACGTTCTCTCAGTGTTAATCTCAATATCAGTGCTCAGTATCAGTGCTTACTTATTGCTGCTCAGTAATACTAGTAGTGTGTCTCTCCTGCTCAGTGTCAGTTCTAGTATCCTCATCAGTGCTCAGTATCACTGCTCATTGTCTTGTGCTGCATTGTGGTGACCAGTATACTACAGTACAATAGTCCAGTGCTGCATCTTGCTGCTCAGTGTCAGTTCTAGTATCCTCATCAGTGCTCAGTATCACTGCTCATTGTCTTGTGCTGCATTGTGGTGACCAGTATACTACAGTACAATAGTCCAGTGCTGAATCTTGCTGCTCAGTGTCAGTTCTAGTATCCTCATCAGTGCTCAGTATCACTGCTCATTGTCTTGGGCTGCATTGTGGTGCTCAGTATACTACAGTACCTTACTAATAGTCCAGTGTCTTGTGCTGCATCTTGCTGCTGTAGGGTGCTGTGTTAGTGTCCTGTCACTGTGCATAGGTCATCATCATTCCATTCACAGTGGTATCTGGGGGGTGACAATTCCAGAGGGCTTTTGTGCTGCTCACTTATACTAGTACAGTGTCTTGTGCTGCATCGTGCTGTTCAGTGTCAGTTCTCCGTAGTATCATCAGTGCTTAGTATAATCAGTGCTCAGTAAAATCAGTGCTCAGTATAATCAGTGCGCTGTTAGACGTGCGCCCGTTATCCGCCATTAGTGCAGTGGGATTTATATAATTGATGAAGTTATTATGACCCCGGTACCGAATCCCATCTAGATTCCACTTCACTAGGCAGGCGATAGCGAGATTTTGCCAATTAATTCCAGTGATTTATAATTATTAATTACAGTGATCTTGCCAATTAATTCCAGTAATTTATAATTATTAATTACATTGATCTTGCCATTTCATTCCAGGGATTTGGACGTATAATTCCAGTTGGAATGGTTTGTGTCGCTTGGCTTAGTCATATAGCTACCTCATTGCACCTCTTCGACATCTTTGCATGAGGTGCTGTTTGGGGCCTAGTTTTTGAAAAGTACCATCCTGTGTGACACTGCCGTATGAGTCCAGGGGTACTGCTGTATTAGTCCTGGGGTACTGCCATATAAATCCACCAATTGCAGATTTTTTTTAAAGTGACTGGAGCATGCTGGAGATGCTGTCAGTGGACCGAACAATTGCGGCCCACTCTTGACATTCAGCCACTGCGTGACACTACTAGATGGGCCAGGTGGTTGTGTCGCTTAGCTTAGGCCTAACAGCAACCTCAGTGCACCTTTTTTTCTTCTTTGCATCATGTGCAGTTAGGGGCCTTTTTTTGATATCTGCCCTCTTGTCTGACACTGCAGTGCCACGCCTAGATGGGCCAGGTGTTTGTCCCGCCCACTTGGGTCGCTTAGCTTAGTCATCCAGCGACCTCGGTGCAAATTTTAGGACTAAAAATAATATTGTGAGGTGTTCAGATTAGACTGGAAATTAGTGGAAATTATGGTTAGTGAGGTTAATAATACCATAGGATCAAAATTACCCCTAAATTCTATGATTTAAGCTGTTTTTAAGGGTTTTTTGAAAAAAAAAAACACTGAATCCAAAACGCACCCGAATCCGACAAAAATTCGAAAGGGAGGTTTTGCCAAAACGCGTCCGAATCCAAAACACGACCGCGGAACCGAATCCAAAACAAAAACACAATACCCAAAAAATGCACATCTCTAGTTTTTATATGACATCAGATTAGTGCTATTTTTTTATTTTTTGTCAAAGATCATATTGGATTCAAATTTTTTCACCTTGTTCATAACTTATATTGACTGCATTCCTATTTTAACTGTCATTTTACTGTTTTATTATCCTAAATGAGACCATCAAAAAGTTTTTTTTCTTGTAAACAATTACATGGTTTAAGAAGAGGATAAACCCTGACGTATACTGTTTGGAACAGGATCACCTATTAATTCAAATATTATGACCTTTTGTCTATTATAAAATGACTCATTGTCTAGCCAGATTTGTAGATCCTGTGTGAAATCACTGAAGTAACTGAAGGCAGACAAAGAACATCCATTTCAGCAGTCAATTGAAATATGTTTGCCATGAATTGCTTGAGCTGACGATTGCCAGAAACCATTATAGCGGAGTCCGGCCACTTGTATATTACTCAGCTGCTATAAAATGGACATCACGGACTATTGTTATGTTTAACACTTGCTTGGGGGGGGGGGGGGGGGGGGGGGAGAGTGAGAAAGAAATATTACATTACAATGCAAAATGAAAACACAGTCATACTGCTAACTATCTGAGAAAAATGTGGAATCATTAATATATCAATACAGCTGAAGACAATTGTAATTGTTTAGATATGGTATATCATTATTGTGAAAAAGAATAGAGTGCTGCAAGTATAATGATCCCAAATACCTTCAAAACTAAGTAATAACAGTCTGTTATATGACTTCTTACATGTATGAATAACAGTTGTATAAATACATCATATTGCATAGAAAACAAACTGAAATGACTGCACCAGTGGGAATTAAGGGCAAATGGTATTGATGACCAAATTGTTGTGGCAGGATAGGTGGCAATGTAGTAGCAACGTGTTTCATCCGTAATCTAAGAACTTCATAGTTAGAGGTCACCATTTTTTCTTAGTTAGGTTGCTACAAACGGACACACACACACACACACATACACACACACACTATATATATATATATACATATATATTGTGGCAGACGGGATAAAGTCCAACACACTTTTATTCCACCTCAGGCAGGATACTGCTTAATGTGCAGGATTTGCAGGTTAGGTTTACAGGCAATTCTCACAACAGCAGATAACAGTCCACATACTGGTAATCACAAACAGTACACGTTCCAATTGGCTCCCATCATAGCCTCACACGCCCACCTATCATCTGGGCAAAAAAACTGCCGTCAGGAGCAATGTCTCTGTTCACAGAACACATAGTGAAAGGCAGATTACAGGTGATGTTAATAAATTAGTTTCTGTCTGGCAACTACTTGAGGCAAAACCTGTGCTGAACCCTTCAGTCCTGTTGCTGCTGTTGTGCTAAACCTGGGAAATCCTGATGTTCCACTTATAAATAACTTTATACTGTATAACATTAACCCCTAATAAAATAATTTACAAACAGCTATATTTTAAGATTTACTGTATCTTCGTAAAAAAGTTATAAAGATAGTATAAAAATAATATTAAATACAATAAAATTGAATCTTTGAAAGGAAGACAATTCATATATTCTTCATGTATATATATATATATACAGGTTGAGTCTCCCTTATCCAAAACGCTTGGTACCAGAGGTATTTTGGATATCGGATTTTTCCGTATTTTGGAATAATTGCATACCATAATGAGATATCATGGCGATGGGACCTAAATCTAAGCACAGAATGCATTTATGTTTCATATACACCTTATACACACAGCCTGAAGGTCATTTTAGCCAATATTTTTTATAACTGTGCATTAAACAAATGGTGTGTACATTCACACAATTCATTTATGTTTCATATACACCTTATACACACAGCCTGAAGGTTATTTAATACAATATTTTTAATAACTTTGTGAATTAAACAAAGTTTGTGTACATTGAGCCATCAAAAACAAAGGTTTCACTATCTCAGTCTCGCTCAAAAAAGTCCGTATTTCGGAATATTCCGTATTTCGGAATATTTGGATATGGGATACTCAACCTGTATATATATATATATATATATATATATATATATATATTCTTTTTAAATCGGTACAAATAATTTATTAGTTCACTAATTAACTTACAAGAGACTTTAGTTATTATTATTATTATTATTATTATTATTATTATAATACAGCAAAGCAGCTCATTGTGTTACTATACAGGACATAAGTAGTGCAAACATATGTATGTACTAAAACACATGGAAATACATAGAAAAATATAATGATACAGTATACGTCCCTATATAATGATGACACACGTGTATATGTTTTTTTTCCCTTTCTAACAAATCCAAAGGAATACTTTAAACAAACTGTCACGTAGCATATTGACCATTATGGGGCACTACTACTAACATTAAAGACATGTGAAACTCAAAGCAGGAAACATGAATAAGGACCTTTAGAATGAATGTATAATAGCTATGATATATATGATAGACTCTGATAAAGTAGAAGAGGGGGTAACATGTTATAGAATACATACACAAATCTACTTCTGTATGGATAAAATAAGAATTTACTCACCGGTAATTCTATTTCTCATAGTCCGTAGTGGATGCTGGGGACTCCGTAAGGACCATGGGGATTAGCGGCTCCGCAGGAGACTGGGAGGAGACTGGGCACAACTATAAAGACAGCTTTTAGACTACTGGTGTGCACTGGCTCCTCCCACCAAGACCCTCCTCCAGACTTCAGTTAGGATACTGTGCCCGGAAGAGCTGACACAATAAGGAAGGATTTTGAATCCCGGGTAAGACTCATACCAGCCACACCAATCACACCGTATAACTCGTGATACAATACCCAGTTAACAGTATGACAACAACTGAGCCTCTCAACAGATGGCTCAACAATAACCCTTTAGTTAAGCAATAACTATATACAAGTATTGCAGACAATCCGCACTTGGGATGGGCGCCCAGCATCCACTACGGACTATGAGAAATAGAATTACCGGTGAGTAAATTCTTATTTTCTCTAACGTCCTAAGTGGATGCTGGGGACTCCGTAAGGACCATGGGGATTATACCAAAGCTCCCAAACGGGCGGGAGAGTGCGCATGACTCTGCGGCACCGAATAAGCAAACTCAAGGTCCTCCTCAGCCAGGGTGTCAAACTTGTAGAATTTAGCAAACGTGTTTGACCCCGACCAAGTAGCTGCTCGGCAAAGTTGAAGAGCCGAGACCCCTCGGGCAGCCGCTCAAGAAGAGCCCACCTTCCTCGTGGAATGGGCATTCACTGATTTAGGATGCGGCAGTCCAGCCGCAGAATGTGCAAGCTGAATCGTACTACAGATCCAGCGAGCAATAGTCTGCTTTGAAGCAGGTGCACCCAACTTGTTGGGCGCATACAGGATAAAGAGCGAGTCAGTCTTTCTGACTCCAGCTGTCCTGGAAACATAGATTTTCAGGGCCCTGACTACGTCCAACAACTTGGAAGCCTCCAAGTCATTTGTAGCCGCAGGCACCACGATAGGTTGGTTCAGATGAAAAGCTGTTACCACTTTGGGGAGAAACTGGGGACGAGTCCTCAATTCTGCCCTATCCATATGGAAAATCAGATAAGGGCTTTTACATGACAAAGCCGCCAATTCTGATACACGCCTGGCCGAAGCCAAGGCCAACAACATGACCACTTTCCACGTGAGATATTTCAAATCCACGGTTTTCAGTGGCTCAAACGAATGTGACTTTAGGAAATCCAACACCACGTTGAGATCCCAAGGTGCCACTGGAGGCACAAAAGGGGGCTGAATATGCAGCACTCCCTTAACAAAAGTCTGAACTTCAGGTAGTGAAGCCAGTTCTCTCTGGAAGAAAATCGATAGAGCCGAAATCTGGACCTTAATGGAACCCAATTTAAGGCCCATAGTCACCCCTGACTGTAGGAAGTGCAGGAAACGGCCCAGCTGAAATTCCTCCGTTGGGGCCTTCCTGGCCTCACAC
Organism: Pseudophryne corroboree; assembly: GCF_028390025.1. Taxonomy (NCBI): domain Eukaryota; kingdom Metazoa; phylum Chordata; class Amphibia; order Anura; family Myobatrachidae; genus Pseudophryne; species Pseudophryne corroboree. The sequence goes on from NC_086449.1 coordinate 649,854,699, forward strand.
CACGCAACATATTTCCGCCATATGCGGTGATAATGGCTTGCGGTTACTTCTTTCCTAGCTTTAATCAGCATAGGAATGACTTCCTCCGGAATGCCCTTTTCCTTCAGGATCCGGTGTTCAACCGCCATGCTGTCAAACGCAGCCGCGGTAAGTCTTGGAACAGATAGGGCCCCTGCTGCAGCAGGTCTTGTCTGAGCGGTAGAGGCCAAGGGTCCTCTGTCATCATTTCTTGAAGTTCCGGGTACCAAGCTCTTCTTGGCCAATCTGGAACAATGAGTATAGTTCTTACTCCTCTTCTCCTTATTATCCTCAGTACCTTTGGTATGAGAGGAAGAGGAGGGAACACATAAACCGATCGGTACACCCACGGTGTCACTAGAGCGTCCACAGCTATCGCCTGCGGGTCTCTCGACCTGGCGCAATATATTTCTAGCTTTTTGTTTAGGCGGGACGCCATCATGTCCACCTGTGGCCTTTTCCAACGGTTTACAATCATTTGAAAGACTTCTGGATGAAGTCCACACTCTCCCGGGTGGAGGTCGTGCCTGCTGAGGAAGTCTGCTTCCCAGTTGTCCACTCCCGGAATGAACACTGCTGACAGTGCTAACACGTGATTTTCCGCCCATCGGAGAATCCTTGTGGCTTCTGCCATTGCCGTCCTGCTTCTCGTGCCACCCTGTCGATTTACATGGGCGACCGCCGTGATGTTGTCTGACTGGATCAGTACCGGCTGGTTTTGAAGCAGGGGTTTTGCCTGACTTAGGGCATTGTAAATGGCCCTCAGTTCCAGAATATTTATGTGCAGGGAAGTCTCCTGACTTGACCATAGTCCTTGGAAGTTTCTTCCCTGTGTGACTGCTCCCCAGCCTCGAAGGCTGGCATCCGTGGTCACCAGGACCCAGTCCTGTATGCCGAATCTGCGGCCCTCTTGAAGATGAGCACTCTGCAGCCACCACAGCAGAGACACCCTTGTCCTTGGAGACAGGGTTATCAGACGATGCATCTGAAGATGCGATCCGGACCACTTGTCCAACAGGTCCCACTGAAAAGTTCTTGCATGAAACCTGCCGAATGGAATCGCTTCGTAGGAAGCTACCATTTTTCCCAGGATCCGCGTGCAGTGATGCACCGACACCTGTTTTGGCTTTAGGAGGCCTTTGACTAGAGATGACAGCTCCTTGGCCTTCTCCTTCGGGAGAAACACTTTTCTCTGTTCTGTGTCCAGAACCATCCCTAGGAACAGTAGACGTGTCGTAGGGACCAGCTGTGACTTTGGAATGTTTAGAATCCAGCCATGCTGTTGTAGCACTTCCCGAGATAGTGCTACCCCGACCAACCACTGCTCTCTGGACCTCGCCTTTATCAGGAGATCGTCCAAGTACGGGATAATTAAAACTCCCTTCTTTCGAAGGAGTATCATCATTTCGGCCATGACCTTGGTAAAGACCCTCGGAGCCGTGGATAGACCGAACGGCAACGTCTAGAATTGGTAATGACAATCCTGTACCACAAATCTGAGGTACTCCTGGTGAGGATGGTAAATGGGGACATGCAGGTAAGCATCCTTGATGTCTAGTGATACCATGTAATCCCCCTCGTCCAGGCTTGCAATAACCGCCCTGAGCGATTCCATCTTGAACTTGAATTTTTTTATATATGTGTTCAAGGATTTCAAATTTAAAATGGGTCTCACCGAACCGTCCGGTTTCGGTACCACAAACATTGTGGAATAGTAACCCCTTCCTTGTTGAAGTAGGGGCACCTTTACTATCACTTGTTGTGAATACAGCTTGTGAATTGCCTGTAACACTGCCTCCCTGCCTGAGGGAGTGGTTGGCAAGGCAGATTTGAGGAAACGGCGGGGGGGGAGACGTCTCGAATTCCAGCTTGTACCCCTGAGATACTACTTGAAGGATCCAGGGATCCACCCGTAAGCGAGCCCACTTATTGCTGAAATATTTGAGACGGCCCCCACCGTACCTGGCTTCTCCTGGCAGAAATGGACATTGCACTAATTTTGGATGCCAGCCGGCAAATATCCCTCTGTGCATCCCTCATGTATAAAAGTGCGTCTTTTATATGCTCTACGTTTAGCAATATAGTGTCCCTGTCTAGGGTATCTATATTTTCTGACAGGGAATCTGACCACGCAGCAGCAGCACTGCACATCCATGCTGAAGCAATAGCAGGTCTCAGTATAGCACCTGAGTGTGTATATACAGACTTCAGGATAGCCTCCTGCTTTCTATCCGCAGGCTCCTTTAAGGCGGCCGTATCCTGAGATGGTAGTGCCACCTTTTTTGACAAGCGTGTGAGCGCTTTATCCACCCTCGGGGATGTCTCCCAACGTACCCTGTCCTCTGGCGGGAAAGGGTACGCCATTAGTAACCTCTTAGAAATTACCAGCTTTTTATCAGGGAAAGCCCACGCTTCTTCACACACTTCATTTAACTCTTCAGATGGAGGAAAAGCTACTGGTAGTTTTTTCTCTCCAAACATTATACCCTTTTTTGTGGTACCGGGGGAAACATCAGAAATGTGCAACACATTTTTCATTGCCTCAATCATGTAACGTGTGGCCCTACTGGAAGTTACATTAGTCTCATCGTCGTTGACACTGGAGTCAGTATCCGTGTCGACATCTGTGTCAGCCATCTGAGGTAGCGGGCATTTTAGAGCCCCTGATGGCTTTTGAGACGCCTGGGCAGGCACAGGCTGAGAAGCCGGCTGTCCCACAATAGGTATGTCGTCAAACCTTTTATGCAAGGAGTCGACACTGTCGCGTAAGTCCTTCCACAGCACCATCCACTCAGGTGTCGACCCCGCAGGGGATGACATCACGTTTACAGGCATTTGCTCCGCCTCCACATAAGCCTCCTCATCAAACATGTCGACACAGCCGTACCGACACACCGCAAACACACAGGGAATGCTCTGACAGAGGACAGGACCCTACAAAGCCCTTTGGGGAGACAGAGAGAGAGTATGCCAGCACACACCAGAGCGCTATATAACAAAGGGATCCCACTATAAATGAGTGTTTTCCCTTATAGCTGCTTTTTTATATAGATCATATATATATTATCTATACTGCGCCTAAATTTAGTGCGACCCCTCTCTTTTTTACCCTTCTGTAGTGGTCAGACTGCAGGGGAGAGCCAGGGAGCTTCCTTCCAGTGGAACTGTGAGGGAAAAATGGCGCCAGTGTGCTGAGGGAGAAGCCCCGCCCCTTTTTCGGCGGACTTTCTCCCGCTTTTTCTGGAATACTGGCAGGGGTAATTTTACATCTATATAGCCTCTAGGACTATATATGATGTAGATTTGCCAGCCAAGGTGTCATATATTGCCCTCAGGGCGCCCCCCCCCCCCAGCGCCCTGCACCCATCAGTGACCGGAGTGTGAGGTGTGCATGAGGAGCAATGGTGCACAGCTGCAGTGCTGTGCGCTACCTTGGTGAAGACCGAAGTCTTCTGCCGCCGATTTTCCGGACCTCTTCATTGCTTCTGGCTCTGTAAGGGGGACGGCGGCGCGGCTCCGGGAACGAACACCAAGGTCGGGTCCTGCGGTCGATCCCTCTGGAGCTAATGGTGTCCAGTAGCCTAAGAAGCCCAAACTACCACCTGTTAGGTAGGTTCGCTTCTTCTCCCCTTAGTCCCTCGCTGCAGTGAGTCAGTTGCCAGCAGATCTCACTGTAAAATAAAAAACCTAAATATACTTTCTTTCTAGGTGCTCAGGAGAGCCCCTAGTGTGCATCCAGCTCAGCCGGGCACAAGAATCTAACTGAAGTCTGGAGGAGGGTCTTGGTGGGAGGAGCCAGTGCACACCAGTAGTCTAAAAGCTTTCTTTATAGTTGTGCCCAGTCTCCTCCCAGTCTCCTGCGGAGCCGCTAATCCCCATGGTCCTTACGGAGTCCCCAGCATCCACTTAGGACGTTAGAGAAAAATAAATACTTTAGTGTCTCCAATACTCATGGCCGCCATCATGGTAGGTACAGCCAGTACTAATGTACTCTGCCCTGCCTCAGAGTGGGGACCGCAGCACACAGATGATCCTGTTTGTAAACTACTTCCGCATATGTCTGCCTATGACTTGCTGCTGGAATCATCAGCACACTGTGGGCCCCCTGGCTCTCTGACACTGACAGTGTCAGAGAGCCAGGGCCACACTCTCACAGGCCGCAGTTTATGCCTCCCGAGGAATCCAGGAGTTTCTACGCCCAGAGAAATATGTCAAGGTTATTTGCAGACATCAGCATACCTCCCAACATGACCCTCTCCAGGAGGGACAGAATGCTCTGCTTCGGCTCTTTCCTCTTAATGTATGATTGTCTGCACCTGTAGTGAACAGGTTACTGGATAAGAAAGTTATTTCAGCACAAGTGAGGGCAATCATAAATTAAGAGGGAAGTCCAGGAGCAGAACATTCTGTCCCTCCTGGAGAGGGTCATGTTGGGAGGTAAGCATCAGAGTACCTGTAAATTATATACTGCTGTTACTGCACGATCACCTGCACACAGGGGCAGAGTTCCAGTATACCTGAGCTCAGGGTAGAATAACAGTTTCCCAATATATATGTCAACGTGGCTGAAATAGGGATATATGGGGGTAATTCCAAGTTGATCGCAGCAGGAATTTTTTTTAGCAGTTGGGCAAAACCATGTGCACTGCAGGGGAGGCAGATATAACATGTGCAGTGAGAGTTAGATTTGGTTGTGGTGTGTTCAATCTGCAATCTGAATTGCAGTGTAAAAATAAAGCAGCCAGTATTTACCCTGCACAGAAACAAAATAACCCACCCAAATCTAACTCTCTCTGCAAATGTTATATCTGCCCCCCCTGCAGTGCACATGGTTTTGCCCAAGTGCTAAAAAATTTCCTGCTGCGATCAACTTGGAATTACCCCCTTGGGACAGTGCTGTGCTTTTTTATATGAAAACAACCCAAGCGATACGTAGACCAGTCTTGCTGTCTCTCCCTGTGCAAAGGGTGAGCGCTAATCTGTGAAATCAGTGCTTCACTTTCAGGCTCTGCGTCTTACCACCACCTTGCTGTCCCACACTGTGGAAGTAATATCAGCTAATTATTTCTCCTTACAATACAGAGTAAACAGCAACAGTAGCCGCCATAGAAGCAGAATAAAGGACTGACTTATTGTACAAGGTGTCTGTAATTAAAGTTCACCTTTTCCATTACAGCAAAAACTACAGTACTTATCGGAATGTCATAACATTTTCAGTATGTCCTAATTAGGCCATGGGAACGAAAGTGATGCACAAAAATGATGTTAAAAAATCACCACCAGGGGTGGTTGTGTTTTTCTGCTTGTAAAGTATCAGATATGCAAATTTCCATTAACACATCAAGCAGAGGTGAGGTTACAGTATAGTCCAAAATTCTAATAGGGGAGCCACACCAACACCCACCCCAAACACTAACAAACATCGCTGGCTGGGACTCACTGGCAGTTGGTGTGGCTCCCCTATTTGAATTATAGACTGTGCTGCAGCCCCACCTCTGCAACTGCCACTGGCAAGGAGGTCCAAGAACAGAGCATTTTGTCCCTCCTGGATTGGGTCATGTTGGAAGCTCTTCTGACCTTTTCCGCAGCCACCGGAGCTCTTCCATCAGCGTCTGGAGGGATACAGGGCATAGAGCTGCTGGAGAGACACAGGCAGTGAGCCGCTGGAGGAACAGAGGCAGAGATGTATATAAGGGGCACTACTATTGTGGGCATTATGTGTAAGAGGCACTACTCCTGTGGGCATTCTGTATATAAGTGGCACTACTACTGGTGGCATTATGTGTAAGGGGCAGTACTACTGTGGGCATTCTGTATATTAGTGGCACTACTACTGCGGGGATTTTGTGTATAAGCTGCACTTCTGTGGCTATTATGTGTATAAGTGGCACTACTGTGGTCATTATGTGTAAGGGGCACTACTACTGTGGGAAATGTGTATAAGGGGCACTACTGTATGGCATTACATGTATAGAGGATACCACTGTGTAGTGCAATGAGCGTAAATGGCACTACTGAGTGATGTAACCTGAATAAGGGGCATTACTGTGCGGTGTAATGTGAATAAAATTGTGCTACTGTGTTGTGCAATTTAAAGTACTATTATGTGACCAAGTTGCTTCTTTGTGAGATCAATGTCCCTTTATAAAGTATGGGAAGTAAGGCACTCATTTATAGTTTGCAGGGGGGTGCCGAAAACACTAGCACTGGCCCTGGCTTTGCTTAATGTTAGGAGGGGGAAGAGTGGGTGGCTAGGTAAATGAGTTCCACCACCTCTCCACGACCACTTTAAACCCTGCCTACAGTCATTGGATACCACCACTAAGTGTACTGCTCCCTGTTCACCAAGAGGATTTTACACATTTAAATGTTGTCAAGTTATAATCTTATTGTGGTCGGACAGCCCTGGTGGCCACAGGGACAATGGCGGCCGTGGCACTGAAGGGGTTAACCCCTAGTGACCGGTACCATTAGATGGACAATAGGCGCTTGGCGCCACTTTTCAAATGTACTGGCACTGGGCGCCATCTTCAAACTGTATGGGCGCTAGGCGCCGCGTGTTTTAAAATTGTATTTTTTAAATGTGTGCCACGGTCCTGGACCTCCCCGGCGACCGCGGCAGTGAGGGCAGCCCAGGCGCACTGAGCTATGTGTGCGTGCCGGGGGAGAGGGGAGCCGCTGCAGCCGGGAGTGCAGCTCCCGCTGCAGCAATCGGTGTGCGCCGCTGACCGCCGGAGTCCGGGAGCTCTGCTCCCAGCAACCGCGGCAGTGAGCACAGCCCCCGGCGCACTAGCTGTGTGTGCACGCCGGGGGGAGAAGGGGGAGCCGCTGTGGCTGGGAGATCAGCTCCCGCTGCAGCGCGCTCTGTGGTTGCCTCTGCTGGGGGCCGGTAGCTCTGCTCCCGGTGCCTCAGTACGCTGGAGGTAGCCAGCCACGGCAGCTGGGAAGAGCGTCCTGGGCTGCTGGGCTACAGGGAGGGTGCGCCGCTCATGGGGGACCGGGCTAGCCGGCTCCCCAGCGGTGGAAGCAAGTGAAGGTCAGTGGACACTGGGGGCTGGGAGCTATGCTCCCGGCACCTCAGCGCTCCATAGAGGCACAGAGCCTGGTGGCCAGGACGAGCATCCCGGGCTGCCAGGCTGCATAAGGGGGGTGCGTCACACCATGCAGCGAGGCCACCAAGTGAGTGCCGCACTGGGGGGACAGGGAGAGCCAGCTCCCCGGACCCCAGTGGCTGGCATTGCACAGGCAGGCTGGAGGATGGGGGGAAGCCAGCCCCATACCTCCAGCACTGAGAGAGAGCCCTAACAGCCAGGCTGCAGGGCTAGGGGAGCTCAGCACTGAGCACTGGGCACAGTATTTAAAACAAAACATTGTTTTTAATGTAATATATATATAAATATATTGTGGTATGAGGCACTGCAGTGCCTGAGTATGTAGAGCCTGTGCAGGGCACAGGCTCAGTGTATATTTAACAGACATGTATGTGAAATGTAATTAATTTTAAGGTAAGATGCACTTACTTGGTTGTGTGTCCCAGGAGGGAGGAATCCATGGCTGTGCAGGCTGATGGATTCTCCCAGACCTTTCCCCCCAAAACGGAATGCTTTCTCTTCCAGCCTCACACTTGAAAGTGGCATTGGAAGAGAGAGGAGAAGCTCAGCTTTGAAACAAGCTGAGTGGTTTTGCGGAGCTCCATGGAGATCACCCGTAATGGCCAGGAGACCCTGACCGGGGATCTAGGCTGCCCAGCTCTGGAGCCCGAATCCAGGCTGCAGACAGTGGGCTAGGTCCCGGGCAGGTTTCTGGAAGTCAGTTTAGGCGGGAAAACTTCCCCCAACCTAGACTGAACGGCACCGGGGCGTATCCTGATCCTCCAGGATGGGATGGTCAAAGGAGAGTGACCACTCCCCACTGTCCATAGAGGACAATGGTAGCTGTGCATGTGACCAAGGCATGGACGGCCCACGGGTAAACATTGATTGGTTGTAAACCACAGGGCGGACTTACCCCCTGTGGTATTATGTATTGGAGTAGGATAAAAGGAGGGCAGTTGCCCCATGAAAATGGTATTATACCATTTTCTTTCTGCTGTAACATCTTGCTGTATTGCTGAGTTCTTTTCAGAAATATTTGTTGGCATTAAAACATCATCTGCCTCAAGAAGATTGCGTCATCTTGGGACCTACAGGGCTATGCGAAACCTAGCCCCGTTCACCGGCTGTCCAGGGTGAACTAGCGTCTCCAAGTTCTGCCTTCTGCCAGCTACCGGTAGAGGCCTAGTCAGGCGACTAGTGGGGATTCGCCACCACACAGGTGTGGTAAGGCAGCGTGTCGGCACATACAGAGCAGAACCGTGGTTCCAAACGCCATGGCAGGTTAGGAGTTTGGTGGTGGCAGCATAAACCTGCCCATGGTGCAGTGGGTGGAGTCAGTAACAGGCGGTTACTGACAGTAAGCGGGAATCCCCTATGTGGCCAGGTCCCGTGTGACCTAAATATCCATTCAGTGTACTGAAGACGGGACGCGAAAGCGGTGAGGGCTTTTCGTACGGGACCGTCCAGTCACACTTATAAAGAAAAGTTTGCATAAAATAATAAACCTACTTCAAAATGTTTGATGTTAAAATATAGCTTTCTTATACTTTAATTTTGTACGCTTTTATTTTTTCATAAAATATATAAATTCCAGAGTACTTTTCAGAGTGTTCTTTTATGCTTCAGGAGTATTATTATTATTATTATTATTATTATTGTTATTACTACTATTATTTACGGGAATGAGAAAAATACAATACAGCTTTTTGTCCTTTTCATTTAAGAAGCCCAATTCTTAACATTCTTGGGAGCCAGTTCCATAGAAGAGTTTTCCGTACTGTGGGGGTAATTCAGAGTTGGTAGCAAACCCAAAAAGTTAGCAATTGGACAAAACCATGTTGTCCTGCATGTGGAGCAGATGTAAAGTGTGCAGAGAGATTTAAATTTATTAGACTTATTTATTGTGTTTTTAAGTGTTTATATACAAGCTTGTATAGTGAATTTCTAATTAAATTGCACGAAGCCATGGACGGGTGTTTTACCTGCATTAACAAATTGAGCAACCTAATTTGCTCCTAAATGGAATGAAACCCCCCGACCCCTGAGAGAGCTGGCCTGTTGTTAGACATCTTTTTAGTTTAGTAGAAAATAATTCAGAACAATTTTAAACAACTTCAACATAAAAATGTTCCTGAGAAACAAGGAAGGCGAGAAGTGAGTTAGCGAGCCAAAAGGTCTGAGTGGGTGTCAGGTGACTTCCAAAGTAATGACATCAGATTTCTTGCTAGGCCAAGTGGTGAATCAGTGTCCTGTATTCTCTACTGATGTCAACCTTAATAAAACACAGATTTCTGATGAACTAAGGAAAATGTTTCAATTATGAAGTCAAAATATGAGGGGAAATTGTTTATTACATATTTATATACAATGTGATGTAACTGCTTCACTTTGTGGTACAACTGAGCTGCCGGATATGAAAATATTCTCTTATGATAAGAAAGGGAATGTCCCATTATGACATTTATGCAAGCCCATCCATTCATTACCTGGTTTAATTAACCAACCTATTATTTAATGCTAAATTACATTTGTTTTTATATCTTTTATAAGTTTTGGGGGAGATTTACTAAGCGACAGTTTGATCAAACTGTAGGTTTTCCTGCACTTTGATGTGTAATTCCCACTTTATGGTCCACAGTTTAAAGTGGGTGTGCTAGGTAATTCATGTTCTAAATTCTATTTAATAATAAAAGTATTGACCTTGGGTGTTTCACAGAGAATAAATAGCTACAGTAGGCATGTATGGGTTATATATTTTAAAATAAATGTAACTTTTTTTCATTAAATGTTCTGAAAAACATACACACATTAGTTTGTCCACTTTCTTAAATTTAAATATTACATTTTGCTAATATATTATCAGGTGTATTCAATTATTGTCGGAAACTGCCGTCTTGTTGGAAAGACAGCAGTTTCCGACTTGTTTAGGTCAAAAGGGGTTCCGACCTATTCAATGCCGGCTCAGATTTTCTGACAAGTTGGGAATTCTGACTTGTCGGAAAGCACGCGGATCGGCGGCTTAAGTTTAATCGGCGATCGGCGGCTTAAGCCGCCGTTCCACGTGTTTTATCAGAAACGCGGCCTAATCCGACAGGTTTTGGCCCCGGTTCCGACAATGTCAATCCAACTTTAACAAAAGTCAGATTGGCATTGTCGTGAACGGACAAATCCTGTCGGATTTAGCCGTTCATTGAATACTCAGATGTCGGATCCTTTCCGTCGAAAGGGATCTGACATCAATTAAATATACCCCTATATGTTTATCTTAAAAAGAGGTGTAGCAGATATTAAAAGCAATTTGTCATTTACTTGGCATTACAAATTATAAGTGGAATGAAGCAATTGAATTGCCCTGGTTTTGCATAAACGAGATTGATACAAATCATATATTATAGTAAAAGTATTGTTTCATCTAGTACATATATAATAATATCATTTAACACATGATACAGATGTCTGTTGTAGAACATACTCTTTTTCATTTTCATTCAAAACTAGGAGCTGGTATTGTTCATTTAAAAAGCATTCTCTGTTGGACATATTTACAGTAGCACGTTACCATCTGATGAGATCACTTCCAGCGAAGTTATAGAAATAACATCTGTCTGTCCTATATATCTAACCTGGAGGTCTTCGTCGCACAAAGATAAATAAATAAAAGAAAACAAGGACTTCCCGAGTCCATGGATAGAATGAACTGGGGAAGGGAAATTACAAATGCCATAAAAGGAATATACTGTTGTAAGTGCTGTAGTAATTATTCATTGTATCCATGTTATTTAGTCTTTCTAGTAAATAGTAAATACTGATCTCATTGTGTAGAACTAACGGCAATTTTAAAATGGGTTACTTTAAAACAAAATTAAATCTGTTTACTAAATTGCAATGTACAATAAAGATAAACATTCAGGAAGCTTCTAAATGCAATAATGAAAAGAAAGAGTAAAAAAATAAACACAGATATATATGGGCAGATGTGAGCTGTAAAAGGAGTGCTGGAAAAGTCTAGAGAGAGGAACGATTCTATTGCTGACATTAAGGGGGGTATTTATCAAAGCTTGGAGAGAGATAGTGAGAAATAAAGTCTTTAAAACAGGGATGGGGAACCTTCGGCCCTCCAGCTGTTGCTGAACTACACATACCAGCATGCCCTGCTACAGTTTTGCTATTTGGCCATGCTAAAACTGTTGCAGGGCATGCTGGGATGTGTAGTTCAACAACAACTGGAGGGCCAAAGGTTCCCCATCCCTGCTTTAAAATGACAGAAGCTGATTGGTTAGAACTTTATCTCTCTCCATGCTTTTGATAAATCTTCCCCAAAGGATATAGTTCAGCCACCCCATATACCATTTGCTTGTCCACTCATTTCATTGCCAAGAGCATACATAGATTCTGATTGGCCTCATTTGCATTTCTATAATTGGTGCAATGTGTGCGGTGCAAACGGGCCCTTGTGTCCAGGGGGGTCCCACACCACACACACTGCACCCATGTTTTAATTCTTACCTTCGGGGGTCCAGTGTTGGGCGCTGCAGCAAAAATTACAGCCAAAATGGCCACTGCGCATGCACAGTAGTGGAATTAGTCTCCAGAACATGCTGGGTGCCATGTTTTCGGAGACCTGCACTTGAGCAGTAGACTCCAGCACACTGCCAGAGCCTACTGCGCCGTGGAGAGGAGGGGGCCTACCCGGAGTCTGCACACGGACCCCCTCCTCTGTTAGAACGCCCCTGGATTGACTGTTACACAGTCTTGTTGAGATTAATAAACATTATGGGAGTATTTGGAACAGCAGGATCTAATGTAATTGAACACATCAAATTGTTATATATTCACTAATGTACATTACTACATTATACTTGGAAAAAAGTGATTTTATCTTTTTCTACACTCACATATTTAAACATTTCTGATAACAATCACAGCAGACAAGTTGGCAGACGCAGGCTTTACATTTCAGCAGTCTCCAATCCAAATGCATACCATGACACAGCATTTCCCCAAGCAATCTGTGTATGCCATGAAAAAAAAAAACAATTCAACCATTCACATCCTTGCTCAGCCCAGCCTGTACTTGTCCCAACACACACATACTGTATCAAACACCTATCAAAGGAAATGTAACGTGATCTGTCTTTTTATTCCATTTGTGCAAATATCTCCAATAATTACCCATATTACCTATAAATACAGTAGCTGAAGCTGGTGTCCCATCTCATCAGTGATTGGTTTGCTGACATCATGACCACAGCTCAAGCTGCTGACCGGTTATGCACAAGCAGACTTGAAAAGAATCATGTTATCTATGCACTGACAGAACAGTTACACTGTGTTCAGTAATAGGGTGTCCTATATCTCTGTACATAGCCACACCTGTACACTTCACTAGTCCTGGTGTGTGAGTAATTCAGATAATAGGTGAGGGATGGAGGTATTGCCCATACCAGCCAATCAGATTCTAGCTATTAGTTTAATAACATGTAACAAAATGGCAGCTAGAAACTGGTTGCTATGAGCGACTTCTGCACTCTTTAGAAGGTTTGATACATTTCCCTCTTAATTACTACAGTATTTATTATTTATAGCTTCAAAGATTATCTAGAAATGTATAATTTATTCACCATAACTGAAGAATGATTTGCTCTTGTAGAAATTTCCAACCTAGGTAATGCATTTGCTGCCAAATCTAAGTGATAACATTAAATAATTATGTATTGAAGTCGTCCTAGAGGGAAACAATCCTACATAACATTATCTAATACTCAGCTGCTACAAGTGGAGGCCCCAGCAGGCTAATAAAATAAGGAGAGAACACATTACAGTGCTCCTGATTGGCACTTACCAACAAGAGGGTGGCATCAGGTTTGCACTAGGGCAAATTATGGGGCTCATAGAACTCATTTATTAACTTGAATAGTACCGGTCACATTTTTTTTTTATGCTTCATATTCTGGGAGGTATGTAATGTAGTCCAAGTTCTACGGCCGAGCGGGATGCTGACCGAATTCTGAAATTTTTTTAAAGGGACAATCATGTACAAGGCTAAACCGCGCCTTGTACATGACTGCCCCTTCAAAAAAATGTCCGAGTTTGGCCGGCATCCCGCTCGGCATCAGAACTCGGACTTCATTACATTCCATCCTCTATATTAAGTTAAAATACAGTTTTATTATTAGTAGTGATGAGCGGGTTCGGTTTCTCGGAAACCGAACCCCCCCGAACTTCACCCTTTTTACACGGGTCCGAGCCATACTCGGATTCTCCCGTATGGCTCGGGTAACCCGAGCGCGCCCGAACGTCATCATCCCGCTGTCGGATTCTCGCGAGATTCGGATTCTATATAAGCAGCCGCGCGTCGCCGCCATTTTCACTCGTGCATTGGAAATGTTAGGGAGAGGGCGTGGCTGGCGTCCTCTCCGTTTATGTTGATGCATTGCAAATATTTTGTGCTTGCTTATTACTTAATTGGGGAGCAGCTGTATATAGGAGGAGTACAGTGCAGAGTTTTGCGGACAGTGACCACCAGTAATACGTTGTCTGCCTGAAAAACACTCCATATCTGTGCTCAGTGTGCTGCATATATCTGTGCTCACACTGCTTAATTGTGGGGACTGGGGAGCAGCTGTATTATATAGCAGGAGTACAGTGCAGAGTTTTGCTGACAGTGACCACCAGTATACGTTGTCTGCCTGAAAAACACTCCATATCTGTGCTCAGTGTGCTGCTTTATTGTGGGGACTGGGGACCACCAGTATAATATTATATAGGAGGAGTACAGTGCAGAGTTTTGCTGACCAGTGACCACCAGTATATAATATATAGCATTACGGTACAGTAGGCCACTGCTGTACCAACCTCTGTGTCGTCATTAAGTATACTATCCATCTAGATTCTATACCTGTGGTGCATTTCAGTTGTGCAGTTTGCTGACACAGTGACCACCAGTATATATAGCAGTACGGTACGGAAGGCCACTGCTGTACCTACCTCTGTGTCGTCATTAAGTATACTATCCATCTACATTCTATACCTGTGGTGCATTTTAGTTTTGCAGTTTGCTGACACAGTGACCACCAGTATACTATATATAGCAGTACGGTACGGAAGGCCACTGCTGTACCTACCTCTGTGTCGTCATTAAGTATACTATCCATCTACATTCTATACCTGTGGTGCATTTTAGTTTTGCAGTTTGCTGACACAGTGACCACCAGTATACTATATATAGCAGTACGGTACGGAAGGCCACTGCTGTACCTACCTCTGTGTCGTCATTAAGTATACTATCCATCTACATTCTATACCTGTGGTGCATTTTAGTTTTGCAGTTTGCTGACACAGTGACCACCAGTATATATAGCAGTACGGTACGGAAGGCCACTGCTATACCTACCTCTGTGTCGTCATTAAGTATACTATCCATCAACATTCTATACCTGTGGTTCATTTTAGTTTTGCAGTTTGCTGACACAGTGACCACCAGTATATATAGCAGTACGGTACGGAAGGCCACTGCTGTACCTACCTCTGTGTCGTCATTAAGTATACTATCCATCTACATTCTATACCTGTGGTGCATTTTAGTTTTGCAGTTTGCTGACACAGTTACCACCAGTATATATAGCAGTACGGTACGGAAGGCCACTGCTGTACCTACCTCTGTGTCGTCATTAAGTATACTATCCATCTACATTCTATACCTGTGGTGCATTTTAGTTTTGCAGTTTGCTGACACAGTGACCACCAGTATACTATATATAGCAGTACGGTACGGAAGGCCACTGCTGTACCTACCTCTGTGTCGTCATTAAGTATACTATCCATCTACATTCTATACCTGTGGTGCATTTTAGTTTTGCAGTTTGCTGACACAGTGACCACCAATATACTATATATAGCAGTACGGTACGGAAGGCCACTGCTGTACCTACCTCTGTGTCGTCAAGTATACTATCCATCCATACCTGTGGTGCATTTCAGTTTTGCACAGTTTGCTGACCACCAGTATATAATATATAGCATTACGGTACAGTAGGCCACTGCTCTACCTACCTCTGTGTCGTCAAGTATACTAGCTTAGTCACACAGCGACCTTGGTGCGCCTCTTTTTTTATTTGCATCATGTGCTGTTTGGGGACAATTTTTTTGAAGTGCCATCCTGCCTGACACTGCAGTGCCACTCCTAGATGGGCCAGGTGTTTGTGTCGGCCACTTGTGTCGCTTAGCTTAGTCACACAGCGACCTTGGTGCGTCTCTTTTTTTCTTTGCATCATGTGCTGTTTGGGGACAATTTTTTTGAAGTGCCATCCTGCCTGACACTGCAGTGCCACTCCTAGATGGGCCAGGTGTTTGTGTCGGCCACTTGTGTCGCTTAGCTTAGTCACACAGTGACCTTGGTGCGCCTCTTTTTTTCTTTGCATCATCTGCTGTTTGGGGACTATTTTTTTGAAGTGCCATCCTGTCTGACACTGCAGTGCCACTCCTAGATGGGCCAGGTGTTTGTGTCGGCCACTTGTGTCGCTTATCTTAGTCACACAGCGACCTTGGTGCGCCTCTTTTTTTCTTTGCATCATGTGCTGTTTGGGGACTATTTTTTTGAAGTGCCATCCTGCCTGACACTGCAGTGCCACTCCTAGATGGGCCAGGTGTTTGTGTCGGCCACTTGTGTCACTAAGCTTAGCCATCCAGCGACCTCGGTGCAAATTTGAGGACTAAAAATAATATTGTGAGGTGTGAGGTGTTCAGAATAGACTGGAAATGAGTGGAAATTATGGTTATTGTGGTTAATAATACTATGGGATCAAAATGACCCCCAAATTCTATGATTTAAGCTGTTTTTTAGGGTTTTTTTTTTTAAAAAACACCCGCATCCAAAACACACCCGAATCCGACCAAAAAATTTCGGTGAGGTTTTGCCAAAACGCGTTCGAATCCAAAACACGGCCGCGGAACCGAATCCAAAACACAAAACCCGAAAAATGTCCGGTGCACATCACTAGTTAAATCTCATTGGTCACAGTTTAGATTACTTTAACAGTAATATTAGTACACTGCTATTATAATGTAACATATTAATGGCAAACATAATAGGACAGCCACATGTTCACTCACTGGTAATAATCACATATTACTTTACATTAAAAAAATAAGCATAATATTTTTGTGTGTTTGGAGTAAAGGGGAGAATAAATGGAATTAAGTGCATTGTATAAATGTAATATCTTTATCAGGTTTACCAATTTTAATCTCAAACATTGCTCCAAATGTTTTGCAGAATAACAATCAAATAACTGAAATCAGAATGATATCTGTATTATAAATATAGTGGAGAAATCTGAGCATTTGTGGAGGTTTGTAAATGAACTTCAGGTGGACGCTAAAAATCTAGTAAGGGCTTTTAATAAAAAAAAAAGAAATAAAAAATATGAGGAGTGCATGGAGATGAGTTTCAGTAAATGAATCTCTTGGGTATATAAACAATGCTACTACTGTAATTTTGTTTTGTTGCCAAGGTTTCCAAAAATAGCTAACAAGTGACTTTAGTCTTAGTTTGGAAAACTTCTTTGTAATAGATCCATATTGCTTGCAGCTGTAGTCCTAGTGTGCAGTATAATGCTATTGAATTTATTTTCCTATGAATTTCCTCATCATTTTCAGCAACAGAAAACAAATATCCATGTGAAGCATAACCGAGCTACAGAAGTGTCCTCATACAACTACAGTAGCATCAATATACCATGAGGCACAAGACGCCTAGCGTGAGTCCCGTGCAACACTGCTTGCACCGAGCATCTTTTTCATCTCAGTTGCAATTTGATGTGACTAAGGGGTCTGATTCAGACTTCAGCGCAGGTCCTGTACCACAGATCCACGGTTATCAGGAATCTGTGGCTGCGAAAGGTCCATTCTGCACAGACTGTGCCTTGCGATTTCACCCAAACTTCATCTCTGCCTGATTGACAGGCAGCTGCGTTGATTGGGTTGGAAGTGAGCAGGGGGAGTCCTGCGTTCTGGGAGGGGAGAGCTAGGGGTCTGCATGTCACCATGCAGACTTCCTGGCCTCGCAGCCCCTGCTCCCATCAGTCAGCTCAGTAAGTTGGGATGTTGGATCCCAGCTTGTGACATCGGTTGCAGTGCTGGGATTGCAGCAACATGCAGGTGGCATCGTTCTACTGAAACAATTCCTGCATGCCCCTCCTGGAGATCCCCTCCTGCATTGCATTTTCATCCTCTGAATCAGGCTCCAAGTAACACCAGGAGACTGATTCATTTGATATGTGACTCTTGTATATCTGTGTGTTCCTTGCTTGCACTTTGATTTCCCTGAACAGGATCCTTTTAATTGGATTGTGTGCATGAACATTTCCAAAGTGGGTACAGTATATTCTGTTATATCACTGACCTGAAAATATTGTGTCCTCATGCATCTAGCCTCAATTTGGGTGTGGGATAGTATATCTACAATTATTAGGTCTAGAGTCATCAGGTGGACCCCATATAGTCGACCAACACAAGGTTGACTTTGACAAAAGGTCTACATGTGAAATGTCACCACTAGAAAAGACCGACTTCACTCGCCACAAGATTTCGAAAGGCTATGATTTGTGACATGGATAGTCAAGGATGGAAGATGGAAAAAGTACAAAACCATAACCCCCCCACCCCCCAAAAAAAAAAACTTGAGTTGAAAATATGTGTGTCGACCATTGCCATGTCGACTATCTGAACCTGTATACCTTATGTTCCTGTCAGCCTTTCCCAGTGTCGATCTTTCATATGTCGACCTTTTGTCCATGACCATTTGTCGTTGTTGACCTAATGCATGTCAACCATATTGTGTCGACCTATTGACTGTCAACCTAGACATTGTAGATCTGTAGTCTGGATCCCCCTCAATATGCCATGTGATGCAAGCTGCCTGGCTTGAGTGAGCTGCCAGGTCCCTTGCAACTCTGCTAGCATTGGTCTATATATGAAGCACAATGGCGCTTGGCATGGGAAATGCAGTGGCCGCTGCATCATAACACTTCATATACAGATTCAGACTCAATTGCACACACATATACAAGTGTGACATATCAAATCAGTCAGCACAGTCTCCTGGTGCATTGTGCATGGAATTGTGACTAAGAGGCATTTTCTGGAAGAAAAACACTTGAAAAAAGCTAAAAAAGCAGAGTCTTACAGTCCCGCTGTGCCAAGAGGAGCTGTTTGCAGCTATAATGCATGAGGACACATCTCCATAGCTTTCCCTGATACACTAAAAGAACATGATTCACTTGTTTCTTTTAGTTAATACTGAAACTTAATAGAAGATTTCAGTTTTTGCTTGAGTTTGGAGGGCACAGTTACTAATGTCTGGGGGTTTTTTTTTTTTTTGTTTTTTGCAGTTTGCATATCTCCACACATCTCAAGCAGGTTTCACTCTCAAAAGGCAAGATATACTATTTGAAACTTGGATGCTGAAACCTTAAACCATATGCAATGTGTTCGGTCCACTGACAGCATCTCCAGCACGCCTCTGTCATTTTTAAAAAATTCTGCAATTGGTGGACTTATACGGCAGTACCCCAGGACTAATACAGCAGTACCCCAGGACTCATACGGCAGTGTCAGACAGGATGGCACTTTTAAAAAACTAGGCCCCAAACAGCACCTCATGCAAAGATGTCGACAAGGTGCAATGAGGTAGCTGTATGGCTAAGCCAAGCGACACAAACAATTCCAACTGGAATTATACGTCCAAATCACTGGAATTATATGTCTAAATCACTGGAATTATATGTCAAAATCACTGGAATTATACATCCAAATCACTGGAATTAAATGGCAAAATCACTGGAATTATACGTCCAAATCACAGGAATTATATGTCCAAATCACTGGAATTAAATGGCAAAATCACTGGAATAATAAGTCCAAATCACTGGAATTATACGTCCAAATCACTGGAATTATACGTCCAAATCACTGGAATTATACGTCCAAATCACTGGAATTATACATCCAAATCACTGGAATTGAATGGCAAAATCACTGGAAGCATACGTCCAAATTACTGGAATTAAATGGCAAAATGGAGGTTGAGGGCTTCCATCGTCATGTGAAGCTGAACCACTAGTCATGAACATAGGCCAGGGCCTTAGCCGTTCCTTGCCACTCCATGTCGCAAATGGCATATTGGCAAGTTTACGTTTCTCCTCAGACGATTTAAATTTCTTTTTTTGGGTCTTTTTACTGAACTTTGGCTAGAAGGGACTTTCCGTCTCATTTGTCCCAAGGAGGGACTTTCTGTCCTGCTGGTCCCACTGGAGGGACCATGTGAAGCTGCCAAGCCGGAGTCTTCACCCAGAGCTGCCCAGCCGAGTGGCTATGCCCTAGGAGGGGTTTCGAGTGGCTATACCCCAGGAGCAGTTTTGAGTGGCTATGCCCCAGGCGGGGCTCGTGTGCCAAAGCCCCAGGCAGGGGCTCATGTGCCAAAGCCCCAGGCAGGGGCTCGTGTGACAAAGCCCCAGGCAGGGGCTCGTGTGCCAAAGCCCCAGGCGGGGGCTTGTGTGCCAAAGCCCCAGGCGGGGGCTTGTGTGCCAAAGCCCCAGGAGGGGTCCCTATTGACCTGGCCTCCGGGCCTGAGGTTCTGTCTGCCTTGGCCTCCGGGCCAGAGGTTCTGTCTGTCCTGGCCTCCAGGCCTGAGGTTATGTCTGCCTTGGCCTCCGGGCCAGAGGTTCTGTCTGTCCTGGCCTCCGGGCCTGAGGTTCTGCCAGCCCTGGCCATCGGCCCGGCCTGCCCTGGCCTTCGGGCTGGCCAGCCTGCCCTTGTCTCGCAGCCTGAGGACCTGCCTGCCCTTGCCTAGTGGCCTGAGGACCTGCCTGCCCTTGCCTCGCGGCCTGAGGACCTGCCTGCCCTTGCCTGAGGGGTCTCTGGGCTGTGCCGTGCCTGAGGGGTCTCCGGGCTGTGCCATGCCTGAGGGGGTCTCAGGGCTGTGCCGTGCCTGAGGGGTCTCCAGGATGTGCCGTGCCTGAGTTTCAGCCGACCCCAGGGGGGAGTCCGAGGTGCCGACCCCAGGAGGGGCATCTGATATAATGGCTGATGGGTCAGTTCCAGAAGAGTCTTCTGAATCTGTTGACTTGGAAGTCATCTGAATCTGCATTCCCTGAAGGGAAAACTGATGCCAAAGCCTCAGAAGAGATATCTGTCACCATGTCAAGTCTTGTAGCTCCAGGTGGAGTATCTGACTTAGCCTCTAGTCCTGTAGCCCTAGGAGGGGTGTCTGCATTAGTGTCAAGTCATGTAGCCTCAGAAGAGGCGTTTGTCTCCATGTCAAGTCTTGTAGCTCCATGTGGAGCATCTTTTTTAGCGTCAAGTCCAGTAGCCTCAGAAGAGGCGTTTGTCTCCATGTCAAGTCTTGTAGCTCCATGTGGAGCATCTGTTTTAGCGTCAAGTCCTGTAGCCTCATAAGAGGTGTCTGTATCTGTGTCATGTCTTGTAGCTCCATGTGGGGCATCTGACTTAGTGTGAAGTCCTGTAGCCCCAAGAGGGGCTTCTGTCCATGTCTCAATTCCTGCAGCTCCTTGAGGAACATCTGATCCTGCCGAGTTCCCAGCAGGGGAAATGTCGGTCGAGATCCAGGGAGGGGTAGATCCTGTGGAGTCCCCAGAAGGGGAGAGTCAAGCCATGACCTCAAAAGGAGTAGTTCATGCCATGCCTCCTAAAGTGACTTCTAGACACTCGGCTTCAGAAAGACCTTCTGACCCTGGAAAAACTGGAAAAAAAAACAAGCCAGTTATGTTATCTGAAGATTCACAACTTCCTCCTAAAGACCAAGATCCAGAGCTAGTCCTCTTCTATGGGAAACTGGAGCAATTTCATGAACTCATGTTGCAGTCCTTAGATGTGGCTTCACTCTGTACTCAATCAGAGATTGTGTTGCTTCTTCTCATGTCCTTCAGAAGGGAAGCTAGAAAGTGGGATGACCAATTAATCTCATTCAGAGATCCTATTCTGCAGGATTTGGGGGGCCTTTACCCAAGCTGTAGTCAGGTTGCACAGGGTTTGTAATTAGCGTTAACACTCCCAGCCTGGCTTTTTTAATTGGTTAGTGTGGCTGTTATAAACCAGCCAGCTGAGTCCTCCCACGCCGGTTATATTATAATTTCCTGCCTGAACGATCTGCATTGCCTGGTATCTTAGTCCAAGCTCCTGTTCATGACAAAAAACCTGGTCTGCCGGTTCATGTTATCCAGCAACTCCTGGTTTTGCCAGTTTGTGTTTCCAGGACTACCTTACCTAAGTATTATGGACTTTCACTGTGCCCTGTGAATTCTCTAAGCATTTATTACTTGTGTTTACATATTACTATGGACTTCATCTATGTCTGCATGCATTTCTGATTTATTGTGCAAGTCCTGCAATCTGAGTTCTGTGGATTATAACTCTGGATCCTTGTTCAACTATTTCATTACTCTGCTGCAAGTCTAATTCTGGACAACCATTTACACTCTGCTCATGTTGTACTTAGGATTGTTACTGTGATTCCCCTGCTATACATTATCATCCCACTGCTTCAATAAAGTGCTTAGTATTCCCTCACTTCTGTGGACATTCATTACCTGCAACAGTGATCGTGATACATTCTGGTCCTGTATTCAAGCACTGGCTCATAGTTGTGTAACTACTCATCTGCTTTTTATCATCAGTGTTAAAGTATGGTGCTGCACATTCCAGTTTTAAAGGTAGAGTCCATAGTCTGCTAAACATTACATCCTGCTATACCTCGCTCAAGACACTTCAGTATTCCACAGTCAAGTCTGGTTAACAATTTCTGGGCCATGCTGCATCTGCCTGCACCTCCAGCATTTATCCTCTCCTCGTAATTCACCTGCCAAACATTATAGGCAGGTGAATTGTAACATTATAACTGTCCTCACACTACTGGAGTAGTATGCTCAGAATGGACCCTGTCTTGTCAGGTCCAGTCCAGATCTCAGCAGGTCAGACTCAAGCCGCAGATCCAGTTCCGGGTCTTCTGAGCAAGCTGCAGAACTTTGAGAATATACAGACACTGCTGTTACAGGCCTTTTTAGGAATGTCTTCTAGTGTGGATGTGCTGCAGCAGATTATTATTCCATCCTCTCAAAGGGGGTAATTCAGACCTGATCGTAGCAGCAAATTTGTTAGCAATTGAGCAAAACCATGTGCACTGCAGGTGTGGCAGATATAACATTTGCAGAGAGAGTTAGATTTGGGTTGATTATTTTGTTTCTGTGCAGGGTAAATACTGGCTGCTTTATTTTTACACTGCAATTTAGACTTCAGTTTGAACACACCCCACACAAATCTAACTCACTCGGCACATGTTATATCTGCTCCCCATGCAGTGCACATGGAGGGTCATTCCGAGTTGATCGCTCGCTAGCAGTTTTTAGCAGTTGTGCAAACGCTAAGCCGCCACCCTCTGGGAGTGTATTTTAGCTTAGCAGAAGTGCGATCGAAAGGATCGCAGAGCGGCTACAAAAAAAATAAATGGTGCAGTTTTAGAGTAGCGCCAGACCTATTCAGCGCTTGCGATAACTTCAGACCATTCAGTTCCGGATTTGATGTCACAAACATGCCCTGCATTCACCCAGCCACACCTGCGTTTTCCCTGGCACGCCTGCGTTTGTTGGAACACTCCGTGAAAACGGTCAGTTAACACCCAGAAATGCCCCTTTCCTGTCAATCCCTCTGCGGCTGCCATTGCAAATGAAAAGCGTCGGTAGACCTTGTGTAAAAATACATTGCCCATTGTGAAAGTACGTAGCACGTGCGCACTGCGCCGCATGCGCAGAAGTGTCGCTTTTTTACTTAATCACTGCGCTGCGAACATTTTTCACTAGCGATCAACTCGGAATGACCCCCAAGGTTTTGCCCAACTGCTAACAAATTTGCTGCTACGATCAGGTCTGAATTACCCCCAAAGTGTACTGGATGTAGTTAATCCTTGCCATAATCAGCTGGTTGAGGACAATTTTGTTGGTACATTTTCTTGCAACTGTTCCAGGTCCTCTCAGTCCCACAGTGGAGTGACTGAGTATATTGCTCTTGAAAATTGAACAGTTACAAAATTTTACTGGTTTAACCCAATTGATACCAGAAATTTTTGGGAGTTTTCTGGACATTTTTAAAGCGTACTCTCAAGTTTCTGTGACCAAGGTGACTACGGACTCTTGCTCCCCCACTACTGAAGTTTCCTCGTCAGATCAGTGTGAAGGGAGATTTCGGTGTTACCTGCAACCCAGGCTCTCTGAATCCAAACACCAATGACTTATGGAGAATGGCCTCTGTCTCTAGTGTGGAAGTGCTAACGCCTGATTGTTATGCTGGTTAACTATTTCTGGGCCATGCTGCATCTGCCTGCACCTCCCAGCATTTATCCTCTCCTCATAATTCACCTGCTAAACATTATAGGTAGGTGAATTGTAACACCTTATTTATTCTCAGTCTAGACTGATTGTGCAATATTTTTAGTTCCTAATTTGTGTTCTATTAACACTCAGAGCTTTTTTTTCATTCTAATATATATATATATATATCTTTATATATTTTAACAAACAAATCCTTATATATTATATATTTTTCATTTTTGTATCTGTCTATGCCAATGTACTGTTCAGTGTTTATATTAAATTGTTTTGATAATTACTTTTTAATTTACCTTCAGTATACATCATTTAAACACCCATGGTCGCTCTTAAATAGCCTACCCACACAAATATTTACCTTTCTGTTTAGCAACTCACCGCCACTACAGTATTTATACTTAGATGTGAGCAGACACCTCTCAATGGGACTGCCTGTAGTGTCTGTGACTGGCAGGTAAGACTTCCAATAGGAAGTCACTGCCAGTCACAGTGAAGCCAGTGCAGTCTCATGGACTGCATCTGGCTCCACTAACAGTGAAGCCCCCCCAGGTAACATAGGTAAAAACCGCCAGTGTTCTCACTTCAATGGCACCTGGTCCTCTGCGGTTCATATGTTGGTTATTCGCAATGGTGCCATTTGTCCAGTCACAATACACCTTCACCCCAGCAGCACGCGAACAGTTCACAAACTGTGCGGTTTCTGCCACCACTGGCCCGAAAGCAGATAATTATCCCTTTTTGCAGCAGCAGCGAGTGATACAGTATGTGTGCCTATCACAGAGCTTATATACCCACCAAGCCAGTGTACAACACGTGACGTACCTTATGGGGTACGAGCTTCCCATGTAGGAGGTATATATATTACTTCCAAGGGAGACATGGGGAGGGACAGAGAGAGAGAGAGACAGAAATGCATGGAGAGGGGGTATGGGAAGGGAGGGAGCGTGGAGTATGAGGAAAGTGAGAAAGGCATAGAGAGAGGGGGGAGGGGAGATTGAGCCATGATAGAAATGTGAATCCTTGGTGATTTATCATTACTACAGTATTTTGGAAAGAGCAGATTGAACAGGAAAGGTATGGGCTAAGCATATCGCATATCGATATACTGGGGTAAATGTAATAGGGCGCGAGAAGCCGGAGGTGCGGGAGATTGTGCGAGAATACCTGTATTTTTAAAGCTGCAATCATTTACAAGGCAAAACCAACCTGATATTGCCTTGTAAATGATTGCTGCGTTAAATATATGGGCATCCTCTCACAAACTCCCGCATTTCCGGCTACTCGCACTCTATAACATTGACTCCATCGGGACTGATTCAGAGTTGTGTGCTATGGTAGCATTGGATGTACCAATGGACAATGTTTCAAGGTTGCGCATGCGTCTGAGTCACACTGTGCTTGTGTCCCGATGGTAACTGCACAGATACACAGGTTGAAATTGCACAGAATTGAGGGAGGAGGACCCCAAATGGTATCTTGCTTAGGACCTCATGATGTCTAAATCTGTCTTTGACACTGACAATAAATTATTTGATTTGGTCCTGGAACCACCAACCCATGGCACCCAGTATGGGAACCACTACCCTAAAGTATATAACAGAAAAATACATGTCATTTTACGGTCACTAAAGGCTGATTGGCCTATCTATTCTGCCCAAAATAAGACCAGGATTATTTATTTAAGCTTCCAATGTATGTGTAGGATTTGTCTATGTATTTATTTTTATTTTGCATGCAACTCTTATTTCAGTCTTATTTATATATTAAATACAAGACTGGCACATAACTGTTCATAGTTTAGCTTAATTATTTCAATTTTAATTTGTCTGTTTTGCATTATTATTATTTTTTAAAGAATTAGATGGAAGAAACATCTAGTTTTCAGAAATTATGTTTTGGACGCTTTAAACATTTGAAGTGAACTATTGTGGAGCACTCATGCCCCCTGCTGGCCATTTCACAAACACAATGATTTATTCCTGTCTCTACTGGTTCCTTAAATTTTATGTAGTCAGGGTAAGTCCACATCTGATAGTTATTAGAGATGAGCGCCTGAAATTTTTCGGGTTTTGTGTTTTGGTTTTGGGTTCGGTTCCGCGGCCGTGTTTTGGGTTCGAACGCGTTTTGGCAAAACCTCACCGAATTTTTTTTGTCGGATTCGGGTGTGTTTTGGATTCGGGTGTTTTTTTCAAAAAACACTAAAAAACAGCTTAAATCATAGAATTTGGGGGTCATTTTGATCCCAAAGTATTATTAACCTCAAAAACCATAATTTACACTCATTTTCAGTCTATTCTGAATACCTCACACCTCACAATATTATTTTTAGTCCTAAAATTTGCACCGAGGTCGCTGTGTGAGTAAGATAAGCGACCCTAGTGGCCGACACAAACACCGGGCCCATCTAGGAGTGGCACTGCAGTGTCACGCAGGATGTCCCTTCCAAAAAACCCTCCCCAAACAGCACATGACGCAAAGAAAAAAAGAGGCGCAATGAGGTAGCTGTGTGAGTAAGATTAGCGACCCTAGTGGCCGACACAAACACCGGGCCCATCTAGGAGTGGCACTGCAGTATCACGCAGGATGGCCCTTCCAAAAAACCCTCCCCAAACAGCACATGACGCAAAGAAAAAAAGAGGCGCAATGAGGTAGCTGTGTGAGTAAGATTAGCGACCCTAGTGGCCGACACAAACACCGGGCCCATCTAGGAGTGGCACTGCAGTGTCACGCAGGATGTCCCTTCCAAAAAACCCTCCCCAAACAGCACATGACGCAAAGAAAAAAAGAGGCGCAATGAGGTAGCTGACTGTGTGAGTAAGATTAGCGACCCTAGTGGCCGACACAAACACCGGGCCCATCTAGGAGTGGCACTGCAGTGTCACGCAGGATGTCCCTTCCAAAAAACCCTCCCCAATCAGCACATGATGCAAAGAAAAAGAAAAGAAAAAAGAGGTGCAAGATGGAATTGTCCTTGGGCCCTCCCACCCACCCTTATGTTGTATAAACAAAACAGGACATGCACACTTTAACCAACCCATCATTTCAGTGACAGGGTCTGCCACACGACTGTGACTGATATGACGGGTTGGTTTGGACCCCCCCCAAAAAAGAAGCAATTAATCTCTCCTTGCACAAACTGGCTCTACAGAGGCAAGATGTCCACCTCATCTTCACCCTCCGATATATCACCGTGTACATCCCCCTCCTCACAGATTATCAATTCGTCCCCACTGGAATCCACCATCTCAGCTCCCTGTGTACTTTGTGGAGGCAATTGCTGCTGGTCAATGTCTCCGCGGAGGAATTGATTATAATTCATTTTAATGAACATCATCTTCTCCACATTTTCTGGATGTAACCTCGTACGCCGATTGCTGACAAGGTGAGCAGCGGCACTAAACACTCTTTCGGAGTACACACTTGTGGGAGGGCAACTTAGGTAGAATAAAGCCAGTTTGTGCAAGGGCCTCCAAATTGCCTCTTTTTCCTGCCAGTATAAGTACGGACTGTGTGACGTGCCTACTTGGATGCGGTCACTCATATAATCCTCCACCATTCTATCAATGTTGAGAGAATCATATGCAGTGACAGTAGACGACATGTCCGTAATCGTTGTCAGGTCCTTCAGTCCGGACCAGATGTCAGCATCAGCAGTCGCTCCAGACTGCCCTGCATCACCGCCAGCGGGTGGGCTCGGAATTCTGAGCCTTTTCCTCGCACCCCCAGTTGCGGGAGAATGTGAAGGAGGAGATGTTG
Source organism: Pseudophryne corroboree (assembly GCF_028390025.1). NCBI lineage: Eukaryota > Metazoa > Chordata > Amphibia > Anura > Myobatrachidae > Pseudophryne > Pseudophryne corroboree. The sequence goes on from NC_086449.1 coordinate 649,881,964, forward strand.
ACAGGTCGCGTTCCGCTTGACTTGACAATTTTGTCACCAGCAGGTCTTTCAACCCCAGCAGACCTGTGTCTGCCGGAAAGAGAGATCCAAGGTAGGCTTTAAATCTAGGATCGAGCACGGTGGCCAAAATGTAGTGCTCTGATTTCAACAGATTGACCACCCGTGAATCCTTGTTAAGCGAATTAAGGGCTGCATCCACAAGTCCCACATGCCTAGCGGAATCGCTCCCTTTTAGCTCCTTCTTCAATGCCTCCAGCTTCTTCTGCAAAAGCCTGATGAGGGGAATGACCTGACTCAGGCTGGCAGTGTCTGAACTGACTTCACGTGTGGCAAGTTCAAAGGGCATCAGAACCTTGCACAACGTTGAAATCATTCTCCACTGCACTTGAGACAGGTGCATTCCACCTACTATATCGTGCTCAATTGTATAGGCTTGAATGGCCTTTTGCTGCTCCTCCAACCTCTGAAGCATATAGAGGGTTTAATTCCACCTCGTTACCACTTCTTGCTTCAGATGATGGCAGGGCAGGTTCAGTAGTTTTTGGTGGTGCTCCAGTCTTCTGTACGTGGTGCCTGTACGCCGAAAGTGTCCCGCAATTCTTCTGGCCACCGACAGCATCTCTTGCACGCCCCTGTCGTTTTTTAAAAAATTCTGCACCACCAAATTCAAGGTATGTGCAAAACATGGGACGTGCTGGAATTTGCCCATATTTAATGCACACACAATATTGCTGGCGTTGTCCGATGCCACAAATCCACAGGAGAGTCCAATTGGGGTAAGCCATTCCGCGATGATCTTCCTCAGTTGCCGTAAGAGGTTTTCAGCTGTGTGCGTATTCTGGAAAGCGGTGATACAAAGCGTAGCCTGCCTAGGAAAGAGTTGGCGTTTGCGAGATGCTGCTACTGGTGCCGCCGCTGCTGTTCTTGCGGCGGGAGTCCATACATCTACCCAGTGGGCTGTCACAGTCATATAGTCCTGACCCTGCCCTGCTCCACTTGTCCACATGTCCGTGGTTAAGTGGACATTGGGTACAACTGCATTTTTTAGGACACTGGTGAGTCTTTTTCTGACGTCCGTGTACATTCTCGGTATCGCCTGCCTAGAGAAGTGGAACCTAGATGGTATTTGGTAACGGGGGCACACTGCCTCAATAAATTGTCTAGTTCCCTGTGAACTAACGGCGGATACCGGACGCACGTCTAACACCAACATAGTTGTCAAGGACTCAGTTATCCGCTTTGCAGTAGGATGACTGCTGTGATATTTCATCTTCCTCGCAAAGGACTGTTGAACAGTCAATTGCTTACTGGAAGTAGTACAAGTGGGCTTACGACTTCCCCTCTGGGATGACCATCGACTCCCAGCGGCAACAACAGCAGCGCCAGCAGCAGTAGGCGTTACACGCAAGGATGCATCGGAGGAATCCCAGGCAGGAGAGGACTCGTCAGAATTGCCAGTGACATGGCCTGCAGGACTATTGGCATTCCTGGGGAAGGAGGAAATTGACACTGAGGGAGTTGGTGGGGTGGTTTGCGTGAGCTTGGTTACAAGAGGAAGGGATTTACTGGTCAGTGGACTGCTTCCGCTGTCACCCAAAGTTTTTGAACTTGTCACTGACTTATTATGAATGCGCTGCAGGTGACGTATAAGGGAGGATGTTCCGAGGTGGTTAACGTCCTTACCCCTACTTATTACAGCTTGACAAAGGGAACACACGGCTTGACACCTGTTGTCCGCATTTCTGGTGAAATACCTCCACACCGAAGAGCTGATTTTTTTGGTATTTTCACCTGGCATGTCAACGGCCATATTCCTCCCACGGACAACAGGTGTCTCCCCGGGTGCCTGACTTAAACAAACCACCTCACCATCAGAATCCTCCTGGTCAATTTCCTCCCCAGCGCCAGCAACACCCATATCCTCCTCATCCTGGTGTACTTCAACACTGACATCTTCAATCTGACTATCAGGAACTGGACTGCGTGTGCTCCTTCCAGCACTTGCAGGGGGCGTGCAAATGGTGGAAGGCACATGCTCTTCACGTCCAGTGTTGGGAAGGTCAGGCATCGCAACCGACACAATTGGACTCTCCTTGTGGATTTGGGATTTCAAAGAACGCACAGTTCTTTGCGGTGCTTTTGCCAGCTTAAGTCTTTTCAGTTTTCTAGCGAGAGGCTGAGTGCTTCCATCCTCATGTGAAGCTGAACCACTAGCCATGAACATAGGCCAGGGCCTCAGCCGTTCCTTGCCACTCCGTGTGGTAAATGGCATATTGGCAAGTTTACGCTTCTCCTCCGACAATTTTATTTTAGGTTTTGGAGTCCTTTTTTTACTGATATTTGGTGTTTTGGTTTTGACATGCTCTGTACTATGCCATTGGGCATCGGCCTTGGCAGACGACGTTGCTGGCATTTCATCGTCTCGGCCATGACTAGTGGCAGCAGCTTCAGCACGAGGTGGAAGTGGATCTTGATCTTTCCCTAATTTTGGAACCTCAACATTTTTGTTCTCCATATTTTAATAGGCACAACTAAAAGGCACCTCAGGTAAACAATGGAGATGGATGGATTGGATACTAGTATACAATTATGGACGGGCTGCCGAGTGCCGACACAGAGGTAGCCACAGCCGTGAACTACCGCACTGTACTGTGTCTGCTGCTAATATATAGACTGGTTGATAAAGAGATAGTATACTCGTAACTAGTATGTATGTATAAAGAAAGAAAAAAAAACCACGGTTAGGTGGTATATACAATTATGGACGGGCTGCCGAGTGCCGACACAGAGGTAGCCACAGCCGTGAACTACCGCACTGTACTGTGTCTGCTGCTAATATATAGACTGGTTGATAAAGAGATAGTATACTCGTAACTAGTATGTATGTATAAAGAAAGAAAAAAAAACCACGGTTAGGTGGTATATACAATTATGGACGGGCTGCCGAGTGCCGACACAGAGGTAGCCACAGCCGTGAACTACCGCACTGTACTGTGTCTGCTGCTAATATATAGACTGGTTGATAAAGAGATAGTATACTCGTAACTAGTATGTATGTATAAAGAAAGAAAAAAAAACCACGGTTAGGTGGTATATACAATTATGGACGGGCTGCCGAGTGCCGACACAGAGGTAGCCACAGCCGTGAACTACCGCACTGTACTGTGTCTGCTGCTAATATAGACTGGTTGATAAAGAGATAGTATACTCGTAACTAGTATGTATGTATAAAGAAAGAAAAAAAAACCACGGTTAGGTGGTATATACAATTATGGACGGGCTGCCGAGTGCCGACACAGAGGTAGCCACAGCCGTGAACTACCGCACTGTACTGTGTCTGCTGCTAATATATAGACTGGTTGATAAAGAGATAGTATACTCGTAACTAGTATGTATGTATAAAGAAAGAAAAAAAAACCACGGTTAGGTGGTATATACAATTATGGACGGGCTGCCGAGTGCCGACACAGAGGTAGCCACAGCCGTGAACTACCGCACTGTACTGTGTCTGCTGCTAATATATAGACTGGTTGATAAAGAGATAGTATACTCGTAACTAGTATGTATGTATAAAGAAAGAAAAAAAAACCACGGTTAGGTGGTATATACAATTATGGACGGGCTGCCGAGTGCCGACACAGAGGTAGCCACAGCCGTGAACTACCGCACTGTACTGTGTCTGCTGCTAATATAGACTGGTTGATAAAGAGATAGTATACTCGTAACTAGTATGTATGTATAAAGAAAGAAAAAAAAACCACGGTTAGGTGGTATATACAATTATGGACGGGCTGCCGAGTGCCGACACAGAGGTAGCCACAGCCGTGAACTACCGCACTGTACTGTGTCTGCTGCTAATATAGACTGGTTGATAAAGAGATAGTATACTACTAATATTATATATACTGGTGGTCAGGTCACTGGTCACTAGTCACACTGGCAGTGGCACTCCTGCAGCAAAAGTGTGCACTGTTTTAATATAATATTATGTACTCCTGGCTCCTGCTATAACCTATAACTGGCACTGCAGTAGTGCTCCCCAGTCTCCCCCACAATTATAAGCTGTGTGAGCTGAGCAGTCAGACAGATATATAATATATATTATATAGATGATGCAGCACACTGGCCTGAGCCTGAGCAGTGCACACAGATATGGTATGTGACTGACTGAGTCACTGTGTGTATCGCTTTTTTCAGGCAGAGAACGGATATATTAAATAAACTGCACTGTGTGTCTGGTGGTCACTCACTATATAATATATTATGTACTCCTGGCTCCTGCTATAACCTATAACTGGCACTGCAGTAGTGCTCCCCAGTCTCCCCCACAATTATAAGCTGTGTGAGCTGAGCAGTCAGACAGATATATATAATATTATATATAGATAATAGATGATGCAGCACACTGGCCTGAGCCTGAGCAGTGCACACAGATATGGTATGTGACTGAGTCACTGTGTGCTGTGTATCGCTTTTTTCAGGCAGAGAACGGATTATATTATGTACTCCTGGCTCCTGCTATAACCTATAACTGGCACTGCAGTAGTGCTCCCCAGTCTCCCCCACAATTATAAGCTGTGTGAGCTGAGCAGTCAGACAGATATATATATAATATTATATATAGATAATAGATGATGCAGCACACTGGCCTGAGCCTGAGCAGTGCACACAGATATGGTATGTGACTGAGTCACTGTGTGCTGTGTATCGCTTTTTTCAGGCAGAGAACGGATTATAAATAAAAGTGGTGGTCACTGGTCACTATCAGCAAAACTCTGCACTGTACACTACTGAGTACTCCTAATGCTCCCCAAAATTAGTAAATCAAGTGTCTCTCTAATCTATTCTAATTCTAAACGGAGAGGACGCCAGCCACGTCCTCTCCCTATCAATCTCAATGCACGTGTGAAAATGGCGGCGACGCGCGGCTCCTTATATAGAATCCGAGTCTCGCGATAGAATCCGAGCCTCGCGAGAATCCGACAGCGTCATGATGACGTTCGGGCGCGCTCGGGTTAACCGAGCAAGGCGGGAAGATCCGAGTCGCTCGGACCCGTGAAAAAAAACATGAAGTTCTGGCGGGTTCGGATTCAGAGAAACCGAACCCGCTCATCTCTAATAGTTATGGTCAGATATGCGCACATATCATATCAACTGAGATTCCAGAGAAGGCTTTCACAGCGTGCAATATAAATCTTATATAGACTTTGCTAAGAATTCTAAATCCTAATCGTTCAACTGTAGCTAGAGTACATCCTTCTCAGAGCTTTGATGTAAGAAACTGTAATTGGTTGTGGTGCACAGCACAGGAAAAAAAATCTGTATTGATGTAGGGCAGGGCTGGCCAAACCGGTCATCGAGATCTACCAACAGTTCATGTTTTCCAGGCCTCCTGGAGATCTGTAGAATTGTCAGTTAGGAATGAATGCAGCACATCTTAATTAGTAATGACTACACCTGTGCACCAGCTAGGTGGTCTGGAAAATGTGTACTGTTGGTAGATCTCGAGGACTGGTTTGGCCAGCCCTGATGTAGGGTAATGATATTATCTTATCAGTGTTAAATTGGAATGTGAAAATAGTGCCTTATTTCCTAACCGTTCTAAAAAAAAAAATCAGAATGCAAATTGTTACATTTACAGAATCCAATATAAAGGGACTTAACCATAATTTGCTTTATAGAGGAGGAAACTGATGCAAGGAGAAAATATAAAATTAATCTACCAGCACTCATATTTACCTATATTTTATTTGCACCAGCTGTGCAGTAAATATGCCATATGTAAAAACTGCGCAAAGTAGAACAGCAAACATTGTGGCCGTTTATACCCACTGACAGTGTCGGACTGGGGAGTGGAGGGCCCACCGGAAGAATGCAGTGGTAGGGGCCCATACATAGTGGTGTGCCAGCCCCATAGAGGCTTGGCTAACCAGCTGCATCGTCTGGGCCCCTTGATACATATATATAAACCTATAGTATATACTGCTAGTCCATGCATGATATATGTGTCAAATTAATAATAGCAATGCACTGTAAAAACACATCATAGTCTTGTCCACTATAATATAACATATGTTTAATGTATAATTCAAGTGCACAGTCTGAACCTAATCCCTAGAGGAGGAGGTGGGCCACCAAGCAGTGGGGCCTACTGGGGGTTCACCCTGTACCCCTGTGAGCCAGTTCGACCCTTTCCATTACAAAACTGTGTGTATATAGCAGAGTATAAGTTTGAGAAATTGGTTCATATTTTTATGAAAAGCAGCAGTGATTACAATGTCCCGCGGTGGGGAGGGTGGGGGGGGGGGCATTTGGGAGGCTCTGTCACTCGCTGCCCTGCTTAGCAGAGCAGCAGTGAATAGACGCTGTGCGCATGTGCACAGCGTCTACTCACTAGAGACGGAGGGAGAGGGGGAATGCCAGCAGCTCGCTGGGCATGCCCTCTCAGTGACGAAAATCAGGGATGTGGCTCGCAATCGCAGCATTCCCGTGAATCCACGTCCCCTTTCCAGAGGCCACGCCTCCTTTTCCAGACGGGGCGCGACTGTGCCGCTCCGAAGTCCCTCTTTCCACAGTCAAGAAGTTGCGAGGTATGTAATTATAATGTTGTGCTTTTGACATTGCCAGTATGAATCATTGTTCTCTTTTTTCTTCTGTTGCAGTTACAGCATGTCACTGCGATCTGTAACGGCTGGCATCTAGTGATCACTGCGCATGTGCTGAGTTTTCACGGTCATGTGCTGTAGGAGCTTGACGATGCTGTGCAGAGTGAAGGCACCACCATTACATGTGTGGCCATAAAGGTTCTTATCTGGAAGGTACATTAATGGCTTTCTTTCCTTTTTTTTTTTTTTTTTTTACAAATTCTTGTTTAATTTTGCTTCCTAAACTTGTGTGTGTGTGTGTGTGTGTGTGTGTGTGTGTGTGTGTGTGTGTGTGTGTGTGTGTGTGTGTGATAAAGAGAGTGTGAGATGGGGAGGGACAGAGAGAGAGAGAGAGAGAGAGAGAGAGAGAGAGGAAGAGAAAGAGGAAGGTAAACAGAGGGGGGAGGGGAGAGAGAGGGGAGAAAGAGGAGGCAGAAAGAGAGGAGGGAGAGAGAGAGGGAGCAGAGATAGAGGGGGAGAGGACAGAGAGTAGAGAGGGAGAGAGTGTGTTTGCTGTCAGGGGGCAGGGACACAGACTCACAGAGAGGAGCAGGGAGGAATGGAGATGGTACGCCTGTGCTGTCCTTATGTGTATTCTGCCCTTGTAAAAAAAAAAATTCTAGACCTGCCAGCAGCAAGTTAAGAAGCAGCAACGAGTGTGGAACCTGCCCATGATGAGCTCCCCTCGGAGTGTTAATTAATGAGATCTAGGGATGGGTATCGACCATCGATGGGCATCGAACATCGATGGCTAACTTGACATCGATGGCATAGAGCCAGTGGTTCTCCGCCATCGAAGGCTGAGTGGAACTGAATAGTTTTTTTTTAATTCCTCTGGGCACAGCGCTTAGCCCCTCTCCCGGTGGCCCACTAAGCAGCGCCCCCATTTTTGATTGGCCCTCTGCACAGCCAGCACCTGTCAGTGGTGGCCATTGAGTGGTGCAAACCATCAATGGTTTGCTGTAGATGGTTTATGTGCCATTGATGGCTATTACCGATGGTGATATCGATGCCAACCATCGATGTACAGGTCACTGATGGCCATCCCTAGTAAGAATTTCAGCTTCCCTCTGACTAATGTGCAGGGAAGGGAGAAGGGGCTTCAAATGGGCTCAGTGAGATCACCAAGGACTCAGGAGGAGCATTGCAGGAGGAGTTGAAAGTGAAACACAGACACAGGCTGACAGCAGCAGTAGGAGGGAAGTCCATAGCTCTGCTGAGTCCCTGCACTTAAGGCCCATGCACGCTAGGCGATATAGTAAGTGATATCGCTCATTCTTACCCTCCTGAGCGATCTCGCTAACTATATCACCCAGTGTGTATGCTGCTGATGACGGCCGATGCACGGCCCCTTGGATCGTTAACAACCCTCGGTGTCAGCCTTTCAAGCAGCTCAATTTGGACTCATCATCCAAAGCTGCATGCACGGTCCGGCAGTGGCATGAAGTCACTGTGCGATATCGCACAATGTGTATGCCCACCTTGGATGGCCAAGGCCGGGAGGTAGACACAACTTTAGCTATCAATGTGCCCCAATAAATCAGACAACCAGGTGGCCTATAGCTTTCCGCAGATTCCTGATCACACCCGGACCACCACACACCCCTTATCCTTCTCCTTCCTGGCCGGGTTTCTATACACCTTGCTGACTCCCTTGGTCACAGCTAGGCTCTTTGCTGCTGTTCCAGATCCCCCTATGCTGCCCCTACTGTCAGTATTGTAATTTTACCATTTTCATTTCAAGGTTCGCCGTGCAATATGATGCAATGGCATTAGTCTGTGTATATGGAAAACCTACACCGTTAATAACATTCACGTGCAATCTAAAATGGCCAGAGATCCTAGCTCAGCTGCAACCCTACCAACAACCAAATATACATCCTGACTTAGTGGACAGAGTTTTCCATGCCAAACTAAAATCTTTACTACATGATATAACCAAAGAAGGAATTTTTGGAAAAGTTAAATACTGTCTTCGAATTCCAAAAATGCAGACTACCATATGCTCACATGTTAATAACACTCGGCAAACAAGATACTGTCCATGAAGTCAAGCAGATTGATAGTGCTGTATCTGCTGAAATACCAGACCTATTAACCAACCTAGAAGTATATACTCTCGTATCTAATTGTATAGTCCACGCGGTCTTCTAAACTAAAAACCATGTGGTTATCTAAACCAAAAAGCTCCATGCATTGATGAGCATGGTAAATGTATCAAAGATTATCCAAAACAGTTTTTGGAGATCACAAAAGAAAATGTATCAGAATATCCACACTTTGGGCCAAATGTAATGCTTCCTGGGTTTATTAAAGGGGCAATCACTTACAAGACATGGTTTTGCCAAGTAAGTGATTATCCCTTTAAAAAATGTCTGAGTTTGGCCGGCATCCTGCATGGCCGCCAAACTTGGGCAGCATTACATCCATCCCTACAGGTGTAGAGACCATGGGAGGGTCATAACCCATAAAATTGTTGACCATCACATTAACTTAGACAATCACTGAATAGTACCATTTAACCCATACCTCACCAAGAAATTTTCTGCTCATATTAATGTTGAAATCTGTTCATCTGTGGTGGCAGTAAAGTATCTACATAAATATATTTATGATGCGGCTATGATGCGGTCATTGTTAAAATAGTATTAACAAAATCACAGAAGTGAGGCAATATATGATGAGATTGAACTTTATCAAGCCGTGCATTATGTTAGCGCCCCAGAGGTATGCTGGTGACTTGAATTTAACATACAGACCAAATCACATATGGTTGTACATCTTTCTAGTGATCTGCCTGATCTTCAGTATATATATTTCAGGGAAGGTGTGGCTATACAAGTGGCAGCTGGTGATGAAGCTTAGTCTTACATATACCAAGACATACCACAACATTTTACTTGGCATGCTGCAACAAAGACATGGAAAAATAGATAGCGGAATGCTGCAACAACAATTGAAAGAATCTATACAGTTTGCCCAAGCGGCTGTGCGTTATATGCACTTCAGCTTTTATTGGTTTCAATTTTGGGACCTTAGTCATGTGAAGCATTGCATGCTTTCAATGGAATAAACTACCTTACTTTTTAAGATGCAGCTAAAGCACGATGTCTACTAGCCGATGATGTTAAATGGTTCACAGCACTCGAAGAGTCTACATATTTCCACATGCCTCAACAATTACGCAATTTCTTTGGTTATATGTTAGCATTTAACGCTCCTACAAATTTACTTCACCTTTTCAACCATTTAAAACAACATCTCATTGAGGATTTTGTGCACCAAGGTCATCCGATTGATTGGGCTACAAATCAAGCCCTTATTGAGATCTCAAATACACTCTCAATGCATAGACACAGTTGGCCTTCCTCAAATAATTCACCAGCCTGACATGATAGCAGAATATGATCAATTCCAGTAGCAACTATTAGCCCAAGAATGATTATCAACTCTCAACAATGATCAAAGAAGTATCTATTCAACACTGATTAATGCTACTGAGAGCACGCCTATGTTCACAAAGGCATTTTTGTATTGACAGACCTGTTGGCACTGTAAAGAGTAAAGACTCTACTCCACTATTACAGAGGAAATAACATTCCTGTTGCTTGGAATGGTATAGCAGCAATGCTCATTGAAGGTGGTCGCACTTCCCACAATAAATTTAAATTTCCAATTCCAGTAACAGAAAGTTTTGTTTCAAAGATAAAGCCCAACAGTGTCCTAGGACAGGCCCTTAAAGCCTTCCATATAATCCTATGGAACGAGTCTTCTATGATTCCTGGTGCAGCACTAATCTATGTAGATAGATTACTGCATGATCTTCATGAAAATAATGTTACATTTTGAGGAGTGGTTGTGATCTAAGGAGGCGACATCCACGAGATCTTATGAGTTGTTCCAAATAGTGCAAGAGCAACCATATATAATTGGAAATTGCATAAAACAATCTTCGCGTGGCCCTATTTCACCACGTTGTAGTTACGCAAAATTATGAAAACCACTTTTTCATAACTGGTCTTAGCTGATACATTGTGGGTAATTCAGATGTGATTGTCAATTTATCAATCGTGATGAATTCCTATTGCCAGATAATGATTTTATAGGATGGGTATATGGATCACCAATTTCCCTTGAGAATATTAATACAAAAGCAATATTATGTCCAAATAATGAACATTGTACTCTTATCAACACTACAGTTATTTCACAACTTCCAGGAGCATAGTAAACTTATCTTAGTGTTGATTCATTAGTTTCAGACAATGCACTTGAGTCATCTCGCTATCCTGTAGAATTCCTTAATTCAGTTACTTTAAGTGGGATGCCACCACATGACTTGTAAAGTATATTTTTATGTTGATCTGAAATATGAACACTATCAAAAGTTTGGTTAATGGAGCAAAGCAAATGCATCCCAATACATTAGATCTGCATCTTATTACCATGCATTGATCTACAACCAAGTGACACTTCATTCCCATTCTTGCTTAAATGACACCAATTATTATTATATTCGCCATGACAATAAACAAGAGTCAAGTATAAACCCTTGAGAATGTATGCCTGTGGTTACCAGAACTCGAGTAAAAACAGAAGCATCTATTAAAATTAAAGGTGACCATGCCCAGCAATGGAACTTCGATGTAAGAACTTATACATATAATGTAGTATACAAAGAAATTCCTGAAATACTTTCATATAGTCATTTATAATAAAGTTAGTTATGTTAGAATTTCAATATATAATGTCATCAATCCACCAAGTAAAGGAAATGAGGAAATAATACATTATTTAAATTTTTATTCAGAGGTGACAAATCTGCTAGATACTCCAATGATTCTGAATGCCAAATTATCAACAACAATGTCTGCTATCCACCAGTGAAATTCAAAATATAATTAGTGCAGCAATTTGTAATAATATTAAAAGAAATATCAAATTTCAAAGAGGCATTCTGTAATTTTGGTGAAAAAAATCTAGAAAGATAACTGCATCTCCACAACATTTTTGAACATATTTCCAAAAATATCTATGAAATAAAAGATATTTAAAAAGTGTTTCTAATATTCAAATAAACAAAGCAACACTACTATGTAAAAGAAATAACAGTCAAAGCAAAGGTCAACGGCAGGATTATGAAATACTAAAGTTAAAGAGGTCATTGATAAAGAATGTACACAAGAAGAAGAAAGTGATGATTTGGTATCTTTATCAAGACCAAGACATGTATTTAAAAGGACCAAATGAATGTCAACGCGTCCGCTAGCAGCAGTGACAAAGATATAGCGATCCAGACAAGGCTTATGCTTACCTCTTTAAATATATTATCATCAGTGACACCGGTGTCAGTAAGTCATGCCTCCTTTTGAAGTTCACAGACAAAAGGTTCCAGCCAGTTCATGATCTAGAAATTGGTGTAGAATTTGGTGCATGAATGATAACAATTGATTGCAAGCAGATTAAGCTTCAGATATGGGGAAGTGGCCTGGCTTGCAAACAGAGCAGCAGTACTTCACATCAGCTCCTACAGCTCAGGCGCTTTTGGGGCTGAAAACAAAGGGTTCCCCTCCCTCAGTAATTACCAGCTGCCGTATTGCTGCTTCCTGACCCCCCTGCGTCCAGGTATCTGCTTGTTGGAGCTCTGGATGGCCTCTTTCTTGCACGGCGCCTTCCCTGCCTGTGGAGCCGTGGCCTCAATTTGCGGCCGGACCGCCCGTGTTGGGAGCCGCGGTGAGATGTCAGGACGCCTCCCTGACCTCAGAGACACTCTGCGCGGCCACCCGGAGTAGTGCCGAGCTGCAGTTACTGGCCGGCATGCTTCTACTGCAGCTGCCCTTTACCCTGCTCCTGATATGCGGTCAAGCAGAGCCGCAGGTGTCCCCGGCTGCCATCTTGAAAATGGGAGGAGGTGCTGCAGCAGCTTCCTCTGCCATTCAAGTTATCCTAGGCATAAGGCACTCAGGTGAGGCAGAGCTGCTGTGGGGGAGATGTGTCCTTGCTCTGGAATCACACACCACTCCCCACAGCTCCTCATAGCATTGCCCTGTGTAGCAGTGACCCAGATAAAGGTGGTCTGGTGGCATGGACTCTGCGGTGGTGCGGTCCTTGCCGCTTGCACCTCCAGATATCGCAGCACCAGCTGATGCGCTACTGGCACCATCCTCGCCAATCTTAGCCCAGGGGTGAAGGGGTCCCTACGAGCTGTATTCAAGTGATGTCTAATTATGCTCTATCCCCTCCCTCACTCCTATATGCTGTGACTGTGGTTCATATGCAAGGAAACTCAACATATCCTCATTTTTCTCTCACGCTGCCTCATTATTATATTTGACTTTATGGTAGCAGGTTTCTTCTGTTAAGGTTATGCCGCCTAAGTGCCCAAAAGATCAGGCATCTGTTCCTCCAGTAAATTTCTTTATACACTTTCCCCCTGCTCAGTCTTTGAAGAGCTCAGGAATGTCAGACACGCGGTCTAAACTCTCTCAGGATCCAAATATATCAATGGGCCAATCGTCCTCAGGCCCCACAAAATCACCTGATATGGTCGACGATGCCCCTCTCACTGTGGGCACGATGAAACAACTTCTGGACACTTTTAAAGCAGATATTTCTGCAGATTTTACAGCACCATTACAGAATTGTCAACAAACAGTTGACACCCTGGGTCACCGGACGGACCATCTTGACAATAAACTGGAGGAAGTGGTGGCATCCCATAATGATCTGATTTCCCATTACAGGTTGAGTATCCCTATCCAAAATGCTTGGGACCAGAGGTATTTTGGATATCGGATTTTTACGTATTTTGGAATAATTGCATATCATAATGAGATATCATGGAGATGGGACATTTATCTAAGCACAGAATGCATTTATGTTTCATATACACCGTATACACAAAGCCTGAAGGTCATTTTAGCCAATATTTTTTAAACCTTTGTACATTAAACAAAGTGTGTGTACATTCACACAATTCATTTATTTTTCATATATACCTTATACACACAGCCTGAAGGTCATTTAATACAATATTTGTAATAACTTGTGTATTAAACAAAGTTTGTGTACATTGAGTCATCAAAAAACAAAGGTTTCACTATCTCACTCTCACTCAAAAAGTCCGTATTTCGGAATATTACGTATTTCGGAATATTTGGATATGGGATACTCAACCTGTACCAAGAATTGCAAACCAAGGTTCTGGATCTGCGCATGAAGACTAGTGACCTGGAGAAGAGGTTGCAATGTAATAATGTTAAGATACAGAGCATCCCAGAATCCGTTACTAACGCTACCCTCACTCAATTCGTGACAGATGTATTCATGAAACTCCTACCCACTATTTCCATTAATGACTTCCTCATAGATCGTATACACCGCTTTCCGAAGACAAGAAATGCTCCGAAAGACGTGCCCAGAGATACCCTGATGCAGTTGCATTACTTCCATATTAAGGAACAAATCCTTCGGGCGGCACTCAGATACCTCGACCCACATACTGGGAGACCTCCAAGTGTTCGGTGACCTTTCAGCTGCTACCTTAGTCCTCCGAAGATCTTTTTATCCAGTCACTAAGGCACTACATAAAGCTGACTTCCCCTACCGTTGGGGCTTTCCAACAAAGCTACTCATCAGACAGAACGGCTCTACCACCGTGATCATGACGCCTGAAGCTGGCACTCATCTTCTGGTCTCATGGAATATGGAGGACATTTCAACAACGGCGCCACGAAGCCTTAAGCTGGCTCAGGACTGGGCTATAGCTGGTAGCTCGACCTGAAGATACTTAAGCACCAAGCAGGTCGTATGTACTTGCCAGAGCAAATTTTGTTGATAGAATGTATCCCTTTTAGTCTTGCTTACTACATTGTATAATTGTATGTTCTTGTCTTTTACTGGGTATCTGGATATGGGATTGTTAATGTTGATACTACTATTGAACCGGATGGCTGTTTTCTGGGCCCTTTCTTCCTACTACTACCTGTACTGGGGTTTTATTGCTGTGGTGGAAAATGGAGTTATACCTGCTTTCGGGGCAATACCCCTTTCTGACCTGACTCTCCTTGTTACGGCCCATCACCTCCTGTACTAAACGATATAAGTCTCCCTGCTATTTCTTGTAGTTACTTCGGCCATATCTAATATGGCTGGCATATGCTCGGACCCTTTCACAGGGGTTGATTGCCCGCTGGGATCATGGATCTTCAGATTATATGCCTGTCCCTGCCCAGTAGCCTTTATATGCCTGTCCCTGCCCCGTAGCCCATATATTCCCAGTTTTGATAGTCCCCATGCTTCCAGTACCCATATATATTGTGGTTAACATGTTCACAGTTGTCACTATATTTGATGGTCAGAGCCGACTCATATTCATTTTCAAATTTGTGTTTATATATATATATATATATTTTCTATACTGTATGTACACGTTTCCGTACATTTTGGTTCTTTATGGGAGTGAAGGAGGACATCATCCTCCGCCTTGTCTCCCATGTGTTGCCCTTTTCGGCAGCCCCTCGTGACACCCCTGTGGTGCTCTTTGTGTTTGAATTTGTTTAATTTTTCCCTGTTTTTTTCTGTTTGCGATCTCCTGAATGTTTTTTTTTCCAAATGTTTTTATTTTACCCAGGTACACACTTCTATGTTTTCATGTAACCGTATAGTACAATGGTATAGATTCATCCTTTTTATTATGCATAATGGTTAATGTTCTGTCACTAAGTGTTAAGGGCTTGAATTCGCCCAATAAATGAAAATTGGCTTTGAATCATTTTGCTAAATGTAAGGCCCACAAGGTTGCTTTGCAGGAAACCCATTTTAAATGTTCATTGCCACCATCCTTCATGAACAATAAGTTCCCACACTGTTACATTGCCAATGGCCCTAACAAAAAAGTGGGGGTGGCCATCCTCATGTCCAACTCCTGCACCTTCACTTTAAATAAACAGGTTTATGATCGAGAAGGCATATATCTGATTCTAGTGGGCAGGTTAGAGGATAAACCTGTCACCTTAGCAACACTTTAAGCGCCCAACACTAAACAAATTCCTTTTGTGATAAAGTTTCTTAAAATTCTTCAATCGTATAGATCAGCGTCATTATTGATATTGGGGGACTTAAACATGGTCCCCGATCCATGTATAGATTGAACCCCAGTACACCGTATTTCCCGAGCGCTTCAGACTCGTGACCACTCCCACATCTTTAGGCATGTTCTACATGAATATGATATCTGGAGAGCCAAGAGTAGCATTTGTAAAATCTATTAGTGTACCCATCAGGGCCTGGTGCTTTATGTAGTGGGAGGGAGTCTATAACTAATTCTGTTTCCTCATGTGACCATGGACGCTCAAGGGTTTGTAGGGTTTCCTGGTCTATTGAGGGAACATCTATCTCTTTCAGGAAGGCCTCAATAAGAGCAGTTGTGGGTTGTGGTGTTGCGAGGTCTTCTTTCAAAGTTATAGAGAGCAGAATAATAGTTGTCGAAAGCGGCAGCAATATCGGATGGGCCCATCACCTTAATATTATTGAGGTTGACAATCACTTTCACTCGCTCCTTTGCCAGTTTCCCTCTCAATTTCCTAGCCAACATCCTACCTGCCCTGTCCCCTTGCACATAAAATTTCTGTTTTAATTTAAACAAATTCTTATGAACCTCCTGTAGAGACAATCTATTTAATTCATCCCACATATTAAATAATTCTCTGTTGATTTTGTATTAGATTGGGTGAGTTTAAGTTGGCGCTCCAACTCCCTAAGGCGTAATTCGATGTCTACTTGCCGTTTATACGATGCCTTACGAATATGAGCAGCTGCTTGAATTGCTGCATCTCTGACTACAACCTTGAGAGAGCAACCAGTGCATGAACTGTTATGTATCTGCAGGGACATTCATGTCCAGAAATAGGGAAAGTGTTTGGAGTATGGACGGCTTTGCCTCCACGTTCAAGAGTAGATGCTCGCAAAGGCGCCAGGGGCTAGGAGGGGTCTTGACCAGGGTGAGGTCCCATCGTAGAGACAGTGCCGAATGATCAGACCATGACACTGGCAGAATAGACGCCTTGGTCATCTGTTGGAGTGTCCATTTATCTGACATGGCTAAATCTATTCTCGAGTGGGAGCTATGAACCAGGGAGAAAAAGGTATAATCTCTAACAGTAGGAGGATGTATGAAAGGCGTTAGGAATTTTAAAAGGTGGCAACTTGACTTTGTACACTACAGGATTGAGTACCTTTTCTATGGGAAATGGACCAATAAACTTGGGAGCAAACTTCTTAGAAGGAACTTTGAACTTAAGATTGCGTGTAGAAATCTAAACTTGGTCTCCTACCTTGTAGTTAGGTACAGCCTTACGCTTTCTATCTGCGAAAGATTTATAACGAGCAGAAGATTTAATCAATGATTTGTGCACACAACTCCAGATTTTAGCCAAACGTTGAAGCACTTGATCTGCCACTGGGACATCGTGCGCCAGAATTCCATCCTCTGCCAGCTCAGGAAGATGATAACCAAAGTTATTATAAAATGTTGTCGATTCTGAAGATGAATAAAAAAGATTATTATGAGCAAATTCTGCCAATGGAAGGTAGTCTATCCAATTATCCTGTGAAGAAGATACAGATATGTCCTGATATATCGTTGCTGCGTACCGCATAGCGGGCGCCATGCAACTCGCGCCAGCTCCTTGCGCTATAACTCCCGTTATAAGTTGCGTTGTAAATGTGACGTCACGTTATAATTGTAACATGCATTCTACTTTCTGTCCACCAGATGTCGTTTTTCCTAAACTCTATGGCGAATGCCTCAAATAGCCAACGGACCCTTCGTAGCGCTACCTGCTGATTGGCTGACGGGTTCGAATCCTAGCGGGACCAGAATTATTTTTTGTGTGTGGATTCTTAATGTCATTTTTAATGGAATGGGAAAAGTCAGAAAAAAAATGCGTGGGGTCCCCCCTCCTAAGCATAACCAGCCTCGGGCTCTTCGAGCCGGTCCTGGTTCTAAAAATCCGGGGGGAAAACGGACAGGGGATCCCCCGTATTTTTAAAATCAGCACCGGGCTCTGCGCCTGGTGCTGGTGCAAAAAATACGGGGGACAAAAAGAGTAGGGGTCCCCCGTATTTTTTACACCAGCATCGGGCTCCACTAGCTGGACAGATAATGCCACAGCCGGGGGTCACTTTTATACAGTGCCCTGCGGCCGTGGCATTAAATATCCAACTAGTCACCCCTGGCCGGGGTACCCTGGGGGAGTGGGGACCCCTTCAATCAAGGGGTCCCCCCCAGCCACCCAAGGGCCAGGGGTGAAGCCCGAGGCTGTCCCCCCCATCCAAGGGCTGCGGATGGGGGGCTGATAGCCTTTGGAAAAATGAAAGAATATTGGTTTTTCCAGTAGTACTACAAGTCCCAGCAAGCCTCCCCCGCAAGCTGGTACTTGGAGAACCACAAGTACCAGCATGCGGGAGAAAAACGGGCCCGCTGGTACCTGTAGTTCTACTGGGAAAAAAATACCCAAATAAAAACAGGAGATTAATGAACATTCATTAGGTTGACCAATAATTGGGGTTCCCGGTCACTCTGTGAAAAAAACGATACTCAAAAATGTCAATAGTACCATGTCAACCTATTTTTATGATGACCTAGCACATGTCCACTTATAGACCATGTCCACCTATCAACACTGTCGACCAATAGTGGTCGACATAATGACTGTCAACCTTAGTGTGGTGCACCCAATGACCGTTACCCCGTGTACCTAAGCAGCTCCTCAGCCATTATTTACTGTTACAGCATTCAGTATGTGCAGTAATGTACAGTATCTATGGGCACTGTACATTCCTTTTTGTACCCAGGGCGTCAGCAGCGGATAAGATGGCGAAGGGGCCCAGCAGCAGATAAGGTGGCGAAGGGCCCGGCACCACTCTTTCACTGCCATACCGGGGACCAGCGCCACAAGCAGTAAGTCTTGCACTCTTTTTATTGGGTACTCTTTATACCAGTGGTTCCCAAACGTTTTTGAGTCACGGCACCCCTAGGCCAAAAGTTTCTTATTGAGAAATTTAGAAACAAATAAATAAACAAAAGTAAAATGTGCTTGTACAGTACTGTATGTCATCCTTAGGTTCAATTACTGTATGTGGTGAGGGACAGGATTCACTTCTGATTGCCCAAATACTGTACTGTAATTTATGATTGGAAGACCCCAGCACTGATTTTGCCTATTACAGTGACAATAAATATTTGAATTGGTTCTTGATCACCCCTGCAAGCGTCTATTTTTATTTTTGAGATTTACCAGTGTCTGTGAAACTGATCATAGATGAGCTAAATTTAGCACATCTACGATCTAATCTGAATTAGGCCCCAGGTGCGATTTGCACCTTGTGAAATGTACAGTAAACCATGAGGGTATGAATGCTTTTGTTTGATTACTGCTGGGGACAATGGTAATGCTGTGGCCAATGTGTTTAATACAGGCACCCCTGGACCAATTCCTCCGCCGCCGGCATTTGCGGACCCACCTCGTCCTGGTAAGACATTTTTGTAAAGTTAAGGCTCATTTCACCACTGTTTCTAAACCTTATCCTTATCCTACACCTCCCACTGTGCCTCAGCTTCCCCTTGTCTTTTAGCCTTTCCCTGCTCCTGTGGCTGAGCCTCCCCATGTCTCTGCTGTGGAACATCATGATGTCACGTAAACTGTGCTTTATAGGGTTCCTTGGGGGCCTGGTACAGTACAGTATTTATAGTAATTAATATTTTTTCCCATAAAACAGGTACCGGCCAAGTTCCAGTGCCTATTACAGTGACAATAAATATTTGATTACCCCTGCAAGCATCTATTTTTATTTTTGAGATTTACGGGCATTGCATAGGAGTCTTGATCACCCCTGCAAGCGTCTATTTTTATTTTTGAGATTTATGGGGCATTGCATAGGAGTCACTTTATAAGCGGGACATAAAGGGCACTACAACTGGGGGCATTTCTTTTATGGGCTCTACTGTACATAAGGGGCACTAACAGTACAGTGGCCATAGCATAAGGGGCAATACTACTGTGGGCATTGTATAAGGGGCGGTACTGCTGTGGGCATTATGTGTATTAGGGGTGCTACTGCTGTGGGCTTTGTGTATGAGGGGCACTAATGTGTGTCATAACATGAATAAGGGACACCCCTACAGTACAGTATGTGGTGGAATGTGAATAAGATAGTGCTACTGTGCATCATAATTTTAATTGGGTATACTATATATATTGGGCCATGCACCCTTATTTTTGACCAGGGCGCTATGGCCAGGACAACCTGACTAGGGGTACAGTCATAATAATGTTATATTACATGCATACTGTTCATAAACTTTGATAAAGTGCTGTACAGTATACTGTACAGTACTCAACCTGTCTTACTGTTCTAAAACTGTACATTGTTTTTTATTTTCACAGACCAACTCCGGCGATTGGTCCTTATACTGAGGGCGGTAGTCCAACAAATGTTTGTTTATATTTACGTTGCTTATAAAAAAAATATTTTTTGTTTTTTTCCTTCCAGTTTTTTTATTAAAGTTTTTATATAATTTACAGTTATTTTGTGTTATTATAATTTGTGTTAGTTTCAACCTTAGTACACTAAGGGGGGTATTCAATGCCGGTCAAGGGGGCCAGAAGGTTCTGAAAATGGGACTCTTCACACGTTTTATAGGAGAAGTTGCTTTCTCGTATTCAACGGGGTCCCGCGTTGCTTGCCCCCCACCCTCCCGGCGAGGCAAAAACGGCATGTCATTTATAACATACAGTATTGTATGGCTGTCCCTCCCCCCAGTCAAACACCATTTCTGCAGACACTACATTTCTAAACAATAGCGAAGAGTTAATCCACTTTACTCTGAATACACATTCAACTGCTGCTAATTGAACAGTAGTGTCTGCAGAAACAGGTTTTGACTGGGGGGCAGGGATAGCCATATTGTAAAGGACATTTCTTAAAGCAACCAAAAAGGTTACTGCATATGGAGTTTGTTCATGAATGCACCACTTCGGATACAGCATACTGTACAGTATGTCATACAGTATCTCACAGTATACTCATTATTAGGCTCACTCAGATACTGTCACAACTGAGGGCCTGAGCTGACGGAAGGCAGCCTCAGTTGTAGGGGCTGAGATGTACCGGAACCTGGGAGGTTGTATCAGACCCCTGGACATGTAAGTAACATGAAGAGAAACCGCCCGAAGGCGTGACCACGACAACTTGAGTAAAAGTCAATGATATTTATTTATGACAAACTCCATGCATCACAGTAGCAGTAAAAAGAAACATAAAAATCAGCAGAGAAATAATAATACAGTTCCTGGGTACTACAGGGTGGCAGGGACCACAGAGCTCTGGTGGTATGAGACAGTTCTTATTATCTGCAAGTTGGAAAGTCCTTACCAGGCTCAACTGTAGCAATGAGGAAAGCCCAGGGTCGTACCAGCTGGTGTTCCAGGGAAAGCTGGACTGCTGTAGATAAAATGCTGCTGTGGGTACTGGATAGAACCAGACAGGTGTTGGCACGGAGTGGATACTGGCTGGAACCAGTTAAATAATAAATAAAGCTTGAGAGCGATGCAATGTAGATGAAATGTAGAATTTGAGAGCGGAGAAATAATAATACCGGTGGAGAGTGGTAAACTGCAGAAAGGACACCGGCCCTTTAAGAGAAGCTGTACACTGCTGGAAGCTGAGCTGGAAGCAGGTGATGTTGTAGCTGGAAACAGGTGAGTCCAGAATGGATCGGAGAGTCAGGCTACACCGCAGATGGAATGCTGGTGCGGGTCTCTATAGCAGAAGTCTGGAGACAGGAGCTGGAACCTGAAAGACATTCACAGAAGAGAGACAAACTGGAACTAGGTTTGACAACCAAAGCACTGACGCCTTCCTTGCTCAGGCACAACCTATTTATACCTGCAGCAAGGAAGGCATTGGCTAGGCAATTATGCAAATTAATAATACTGACAACGGATTGGTAGGAAAGATCAGCTGACAGAATCCAAGATGGCTGCGCCCATGCAGACACTTGGAGGGAAGTTTGGATTGTAAACCATGTGGTCTGGAAAACAGTAATGGCGGCGCCGGCCACCGGAGACAGGAGACGCCAGGCTGACAGATGCACATCCGACCACGCGGACACAGCGGAGGCCGCGGCTGACGTAATCGCCACTCAGAATGCAGAAGCTCAGGGACGGCGGCGGAGGCCGCGGGAGACGCCATGCCAGATGTATAAGGCGTTACTGTGACTGCGTCCAGAGAGACAGGAGAGGATGCGGGAATGTGCACATCAGGATAACAGATGGGATCCGGTCCTGGAGCGCTGAGCCAGCCTTAGGAGGCATCTGATAGGTAAGAAATGGCGTCCAGATACCCGGATCGTGACAGCACCCCCCCCTTTAGGAGTGGCCCCAGGACACTTCTTTGGCTTTTGAGGAAACTTGGAATGGAATCTCCGGACCAAGGCAGGAGCATGGACATCAGAAGCATTGGTCCATGAACGTTCCTCAGGGCCATAACCCTTCCAGTCAATAAGATACTGAGTTGACCGTAACGGTGACGTGAGTCCAGGATCTTGGCCACTTCATACTCAACGCCTCGTTGAGTTTGGACTTTCGGAGTTGGAGGAAGTGAGGAATGAAACCGATTCAAGATTAGCGGTTTCAACAGGGAAACATGGAATGTCCTGGGTATTTTTAAGAAAGGAGGTAACTGGAGTCTGTAAGCAACAGGATTGATGACTTGATCAATTTTAAAAGGACCGATGAAGCGAGGTGCAAACTTCATACTGGGAACTCTCAACCTCAAATTCTTCGTGGATAACCATACCCGATCACCCACCTTGAGAGCAGGAACTGCTCGACGCTTCTTATCCGCAAACTTCTTGTACCTGAACGATGCCTTGAGCAGAGCTGATCGTACGCTCTTCCAGATATTGGCAAACTGATGCAAGGTGATATCCACTGCGGGAACAGAAGTTGCTGGAAGCGGTTGGAACTCAGGGACTTTAGGGTGGAATCCAAAGTTGGTGAAGAATGGTGTTGAAGAAGATGAAGAATGATACTGGTTGTTATGACAGAACTCGGCCCAGGGAAGTAATTGAACCCAGTCATCTTGAGAGGAGGACACATAGATGCGGAGGAAGGACTCCAAGTCCTGATTCACCCTCTCAGTTTGACCATTGGTCTGAGGATGGTAAGCCGTGGAAAACTTTAGCTTGACTTGGAGGACTTGACATAAACTTCGCCAGAATTTGGCTGTGAATTCAACTCCTCGATCTGAGATAATTTCCTCTGGAAGACCGTGGAGTCGGAAGATCTCTTGTATGAATACTTGAGCCAACTTGGAAGCTGACGGAAGGCCGGTGAGAGGAATGAAGTGTGCCATCTTGGTGAACCGGTCAACTACCACCCAGATGGTATTGAACTTGTTGCACGTGGGCAAATCTGTAATAAAATCCATCGACAAATGGGTCCATGGTCGACGGGGAACAGATAGTGGAACCAGTTGCCCCGCAGGCGACTGGCGGGATACTTTATGTTGGGCACACTTTGGACAAGATGCAATAAACTCCAAAACGTCCTTTTTCAGAGTTGGCCACCAATAGGACCTAGAGATAAACTCCAGGGTTTTTTGGATACCTGTATGTCCGGCAAAGCGGGAAGCATGGGCCCAATGCATGAGCTTCTTCCTTAGTGTCGGCTTCACAAAACTTTTCCCTGATGGGGGCGTAGAGTCCATCCCTACCGTGGAGAATGCCAACGGATTTATAATAGGATGCTTTTCTGAAGACTCTGACTCATTTTCTTGCTCCCATGAGCGGGAAAGGGCATCGGCCTTGCGATTCTGAGAGCCCGGACAGAACTGGAGTTTAAAGTCGAATCTGGAAAAGAAAAGTGCCCATCTGGCCTGACGAGGGTTGAGACATTGTGCGCCTTTTAGATATAGAAGGTTCTTGTGGTCTGTAAGTATGGTGATTGAATGAGAAGCTCCCTCCAACAGATATCTCCACTCCTCTAGAGCGAGCTTGATGGCTAGCAACTCCTGGTCGCCAATGGCATAGTTGCGCTCCGCTGGGGAGAACTTCCGGGAGAAGAAACTGCAAGGATGTAAATGGCCATCTTTAGCCCTCTGAGATAACACCGCTCCTACTCCAACGGAGGAGGCATCCACCTCTAAGATGAAAGGAGAGTCGATGTCAGGCTGTTTCAGGACAGGCGCAGAGATGAACCTCTGTTTCAAAAGATGAAAAGCTTGCATGGCTTCTTCAGACCACTTGGACGGGTTAGCACCCTTCTTGGTGAAAGCAGTAATAGGCGCCACAATGGTGGAAAAGTCTCGTATAAACTTTCGGTAATAATTGGCGAACCCTAAGAACCTCTGGACCCCTTTGAGGGTTAAGGGTACCGGCCAATTCTGGATTGCTTGTAGTTTCTCAGGATCCATCTCTAGTCCGGAACCGG
The DNA here is from genome assembly GCF_028390025.1 of Pseudophryne corroboree. Lineage (NCBI taxonomy): Eukaryota > Metazoa > Chordata > Amphibia > Anura > Myobatrachidae > Pseudophryne > Pseudophryne corroboree. Next base: position 649,906,103 of record NC_086449.1, read on the forward strand.
ACACAATGTACCCTAGAAACGGAATGGACTTGACTTCAAAGACGCATTTCTCTAATTTGCAGTAGAGATGATTGACACGGAGACGGGACAGAACCTCCTTTACCCAAAAACGATGTTCCTCTAAATTGTTGGCAAAAATGAGGATATCATCTAGATAGACCACGACATGACGGTATAGAATGTCTCTGAAGATCTCATTGACGAAATGCTGGAAGACAGCTGGAGCATTGCTCAATCCGAAGGGCATGACGAGGTACTCATAATGTCCGTCACGGGTGTTAAATGCGGTCTTCCACTCGTCACCCTCACGGATCCGGATGAGATTGTATGCACCTCTCAAGTCCAGCTTTGTAAAGATGGTAGCTCCGCTAACTCTGTCAAAGAGCTCAGTAATCAGGGGTAAGGATAGCGGTTCTTGATGGTAATGTCGTTCAAACCTCTGTAGTCGATGCACGGCCGCAGACCACCATCTTTCTTTTTTACAAAGAAGAAGCCTGCGCCGGCTGGAGAAGAAGAAGGTCGAATGAACCCCTTTGCTAGGTTCTCTTTAATGTATTCCTCCATAGAATGCGTCTCAGGCAGAGACAACGGATAAGTTCGGCCTCGAGGTGGAACCTTCCCTGGAACGAGATCAATCGGGCAGTCCCATTCTCTATGAGGAGGAAGGATATCAGCAGAAGCTTTACTGAACACATCCGTGAAATCTTGATATGGAGGAGGTGGAACATCAGACGACCTGGGGGAGGAAGAACAGACAGGCAACACTTTAAACAAACATGTCTCAGCACAGGAGGAACCCCATGCCAGAATTTGCGTAGTCGTCCAATCAATTGTAGGATTGTGAAGACGGAGCCATGGAAGGCCCAGGACCACAGGATGTGTGGCTCTTGGAATCACTAAAAGTGAAATAAGTTCGGAATGAAGAACTCCCACTCTCAGACGAACTGGTAGAGTCCTTAGAGCAATAACTGTATCAAAAATTTTACTGCCATCCACGGCAGTTAAGGAAAAGGAGGAAGGAAGTCTCTCGGTGGGTAGGGACCACCGTTTAACATAGGCTTCGGTAATAAAGTTCCCAGCTGCTCCGGAATCCAGGAGGGCAATGACGTTCTGATAACGTTGAGCAACTTGAAGCGAGACTGGGAGATTACAATCTTGAGGGGATGGAGAGGAGATCATTACTCCTAGCCGGCCCTCTCCTTGGCGAGCTAGGGTCTGGAGTCCCGGACGTTTGGGACAAGCATTAATGGTGTGAGACGGAGCTGCACAATAAAGACAGAGAGACTCGGAGAGACGTCTTCGGCGCTCAGCAGGAGTTAAACGGGAACGGCCAATTTGCATGGGCTCATCTTTAGTTGGTGACAGTTGGTGAGGAGGAGGAGCAGAAGATTTTGGAGCAGATGATCTTCCACGCTCAGTTGCTCTCTCTCTGAAACGTAAGTCAACTTTTGTACAAAGTGAGATTAGCTCATCTAACTTGGAGGGTAAGTCTCTGGTAGCTAACTCGTCTTTGATACACTCAGATAAACCATGCCAGAATGCAGCATACAGGGCCTCGTCGTTCCATGCCAGTTCGGATGCCAGGATCTGGAACTGTATAAGATATTGTCCTACAGTACGTGATCCCTGGCGTAAACGGAGAATCTCAGACGAAGCTGAAGTTACCCGGCCTGGCTCGTCGAAGATGCGCCTGAATCTTGACACGAATGCAGTGTAAGAAGATAGCAGGGTGTCGGACCTCTCCCATAACGGTGATGCCCAATCAAGGGCTGAGCCACTGAGAAGAGAGATGATGTAGGCAATTTTTGTATGGTCACTGGGAAAATTGCCAGGTTGTAGCTCAAACTGAATCTCACACTGGTTGAGAAATCCCCTGCAGAATCTTGGAGAACCGTCAAATTTTGCTGGCGTTGGAAGATGAAGACGTGGAGCAGAAACGGGTAAGGTGGGTGGGGTTATAGCTGGAGTCACTGTGGTTGACGCACCGGACGCGTCTGATCCACGGAGAGTTGTCTGAATCCCATCCAGCCGAGTAGAGAGATCCTGGAGACAGCGGATGATGTGGCCCTGTGCAGCCTCCTGATGTTCAAGTCGGGCTGCCAGTTCTTGCATCGGCCTGGCCGCTTGATCCTGGTCTCCGGCTGGATTCATTTGGTCAGTGCTTACTGTCACAACTGAGGGCCTGAGCTGACGGAAGGCAGCCTCAGTTGTAGGGGCTGAGATGTACCGGAACCTGGGAGGTTGTATCAGACCCCTGGACATGTAAGTAACATGAAGAGAAACCGCCCGAAGGCGTGACCACGACAACTTGAGTAAAAGTCAATGATATTTATTTATGACAAACTCCATGCATCACAGTAGCAGTAAAAAGAAACATAAAAATCAGCAGAGAAATAATAATACAGTTCCTGGGTACTACAGGGTGGCAGGGACCACAGAGCTCTGGTGGTATGAGACAGTTCTTATTATCTGCAAGTTGGAAAGTCCTTACCAGGCTCAACTGTAGCAATGAGGAAAGCCCAGGGTCGTACCAGCTGGTGTTCCAGGGAAAGCTGGACTGCTGTAGATAAAATGCTGCTGTGGGTACTGGATAGAACCAGACAGGTGTTGGCACGGAGTGGATACTGGCTGGAACCAGTTAAATAATAAATAAAGCTTGAGAGCGATGCAATGTAGATGAAATGTAGAATTTGAGAGCGGAGAAATAATAATACCGGTGGAGAGTGGTAAACTGCAGAAAGGACACCGGCCCTTTAAGAGAAGCTGTACACTGCTGGAAGCTGAGCTGGAAGCAGGTGATGTTGTAGCTGGAAACAGGTGAGTCCAGAATGGATCGGAGAGTCAGGCTACACCGCAGATGGAATGCTGGTGCGGGTCTCTATAGCAGAAGTCTGGAGACAGGAGCTGGAACCTGAAAGACATTCACAGAAGAGAGACAAACTGGAACTAGGTTTGACAACCAAAGCACTGACGCCTTCCTTGCTCAGGCACAACCTATTTATACCTGCAGCAAGGAAGGCATTGGCTAGGCAATTATGCAAATTAATAATACTGACAACGGATTGGTAGGAAAGATCAGCTGACAGAATCCAAGATGGCTGCGCCCATGCAGACACTTGGAGGGAAGTTTGGATTGTAAACCATGTGGTCTGGAAAACAGTAATGGCGGCGCCGGCCACCGGAGACTGGAGACGCCAGGCTGACAGATGCACATCCGACCACGCGGACACAGCGGAGGCCGCGGCTGACGTAATCGCCACTCAGAATGCAGAAGCTCAGGGACGGCGGCGGAGGCCGCGGGAGACGCCATGCCAGATGTATAAGGCGTTACTGTGACTGCGTCCAGAGAGACAGGAGAGGATGCGGGAATGTGCACATCAGGATAACAGATGGGATCCGGTCCTGGAGCGCTGAGCCAGCCTTAGGAGGCATCTGATAGGTAAGAAATGGCGTACAGATACCCGGATCGTGACAGATACTGTATGTTTCGGAACGCCTGTATTTCTATAACATCCTAGAGGAAGCTGCTGGCAAGTCTCCCTGCTTTGTGGGACTTAAATGGGGTACTCACGGAGCGATCACTTAGATTTGACTAGATTGCTTAGATTTTACGCATGATCGCTCCGTGTGTACCTCCCACTGCGATAGCGATGCGCAGTTCTGCGCATCGCTATCGCTGGTGCTAGATTGGCCTGCATGCTAGATCTCGCTGCCCTGCTTAGCGTGGCTAGCAATTGCGGGGCATCCGCGAAGCCACGCCCCTTTTCATAGGCCCTATCCCCTTTTCGGGAGCACGCGGCTTCGCCACGCATGTGTCCCTCCTTAGAACATAAGAAAGTTGGGAGGTATGAAGTAGGAACCAACGTCTCATTAAGTTCCATGGCTCTGCTTCCGCTGACAGGACACCATTAGCTCCTGAGGGTACTGAACATAGCCCAAGCCTGGCCAGTGCTCACTCCCGCAGCACTGCCGCCACCCCCTAACAGAGCCAGAAGTCAGAAGAGTGGTGAGTATTCATCACTGGAGACCTTTCATATGCTGACCTGTCATGTCGACCATTTTCATGTGTCAACCATGAGTCCATGTCGACCATGTCACTGTCGACCAATAGTGGTCGACCTAATGACCTAATGACTGTCGACCTTAACATGGTCGCCCATCCAAACGGATTCCTCCGGGCACAATTTCTAAACTGACGTCTGGAGGAGGGGCATAGAGGGAGGGGCCAGCCCACACGTTTAAAGTCATTTAGTGCCGATGGCTCCTACAGACCTGTCTATACCCCATGGTACTAAATGGACCCCAGCATCCTCTAGGATATTAGAGAAATGTAAATTACTTAAATACAGTAGTAATAATGTGCAGTACAGGACTGTACTTACTCCTCAGGGACAGCCGCAGTAATTCCAGTTTCCTGGGCTCCCTGGTGACCAGATCACTCCACTTCCTCTGGAGTGACCTGAGGCTGCAGGACTGGCCATATTTTGCTCAGATCTCAAGGCGGGCTTTATTGTAAGCCCACCGCTTCTCCAAGTTCTTAGTAAATGGCTGGTCCCGCCACCTAAGCAGGATCAGAAGCTCCCCTCTAACGTAGCGTCTCCCTGCCATTTTTGCCTGATGTACAGTAAGACGCCGGATGCAGTCCACAAACCGTGGATTGAATCTGTAGCCCACAATGCATGCAAACTGAATTTGCTTCCCCACCGCCTGCAATGTGGTATACCCATAACGGATTTTATCCGGCGTCTGTGTACAAAACATAATGGAGCCCAGCGGGAAAGAAAAAACAGACCAAACAAGTGTATTTCTTTAAAAAAAAAAATATAAAAATAAATTCACCAGAAAAAAATAATAATTCTGGTCTCAACAGGATTCAAACACGGGATGCACGCATTGCAAGCGGACACTGTAACCATTATGCCAGTGCTGACCATGTTATGAGTTGGTACTCCAGGTAAATATATGATGTGTTTTGATGTGTTGTACTATTAACGGATTTTGGAGGTCATTCCGAGTTGTTCGCTCGCAAGCGGATTTTAGCAGATTTGCTCATGCTAAGCCGCCGCCTACTGGGAGTGAATCTTAGCATCTTAAAATTGCGAACGATGTATTCGCAATATTGCGATTACACACCTCGTAGCAGTTTCTGAGTAGCTCCAGACTTACTCGGCATCTGCGATCAGTTCACTGCTTGTCGTTCCTGGTTTGACATCACAAACACACCCAGCGTTCGCCCAGACACTCCTCCGTTTCTCCGGCCACTCCTGCGTTTTTTCCGGAAACGGTAGCGTTTTTTCCCACACGCCCATAAAACGGCCTGTTTCCGCCCAGTAACACCCATTTCCTGTCAATCACATTACGATCGCCAGAACGATGAAAAAGCCGTGAGTAAAATTACTAAGTGCATAGCAAATTTACTTGGCGCAGTCGCAGTGCGAACATTGCGCATGCGCATTAAGCGGAAAATCGCTGCGATGCGAAGATTTTTACCGAGCGAACAACTCGGAATGAGGGCCCTTGTCCGGTGTCTGTGTACAAACCATAATGGAGCCTTCCAAGATGTCACATTAATGACATAGGGCCATATGCAATTGCGGTCGAATTGGCGAAAAAGTCGAAAAACGGGACTTTTTCGCCAAAAAAAAAAAAAAATTCGTCAATGCAATTCAGTACTTTTCGCCAAAAAACGGACTTTCCAAATTCGACTTTTTCAAATTCGACTTTTGTCAAATTCGACATTTCTGCAATGGTACAAATGCGGCAATTTGACAAAAGTATATTCAATTGAAGTTCGTAAATTCGACAACAGTGCTTTTAGACAGTAAATTCGTCATTTTCAATCCGCCACACTTTGCTGGCGGAATCTAATAAAATAATTTTAAAACATGTTTTTTTGTGTGTTTTTTTATTTGGTAATAGCATATCTACTGTATTTATATTAGAAGGGATTAGGTACTTGGTTTGCCTATTTAGGAGGCACAAGTATTATTTATATATTTTTAAAAGTATTATTATTTTTTTTTTTTAATGGAATGGGAAAAGTAAGAAAAAAAAATGCGTGGGGTCCCCCCTCCTAAGCATAACCAGCCTCGGGCTCTTCGAGCCGATCCTGGTTCTAAAAATCCGGGGGAAAAATGGACAGGGGATCCCCCGTATTTTTAAAACCAGCACCGGGCTCTGCGCCTGGTGCTGGTGCAAAAAATACGGGGGACAAAAAGAGTAGGGGTCTACCGTATTTTTTACACCAGCATCGGGCTCCACTAGCTGGACAGATAATGCCACAGCCGGGGTCACTTTTATACAGTGCCCTGCGGCCGTGGCATTAAATATCCAACTAGTCACCCCTGGCCGGGGTACCCTGGAGGAGTGGGGACCCCTTCAATCAAGGGGTCCCCCCCAGCCACCCAAGGGCCAGGGGTGAAGCCCAAGGCTGTCCCCCCCCATCCAAGGGCTGCGGATGGGGGGCTAATAGCCTTTGGAAAAATGAAAGAATATTGTTTTTTCCAGTAGTACTACAAGTCCCAGCAAGCCTCCCCCGCAAGCTGGTACTTGGAGAACCACAAGTACCAGCATGCGGGAGAAAAACGGGCCCGCTGGTACCTGTAGTTCTACTGGAAAAAAATACCCAAATAAAAACAGGACACGCACACCGTGATAGTAAAACTTTATTACACACATGTCGACACACACATACTTACCTATGTTGACACGACGTTCGGTCCACTTGTCCAAGTAGAATCCGGGGTACCTGTGAATAAAATTATACTCACCTCAATCCAGTGTCCAGGTTATAATCCACGTACTTGGCAAAAAAATAAAACGAACACCCGAACCAGCGGACTGAAAGGGGTCCCATGTTAACACATGGGACCCCTTTCCCCGAATGTCGGGACCCCACGTGACTGCTGTCACAGAAGGTCCCTTCAGCCAAACAGGTAGCGCTACTTCGTGGCACTCACCTGATTGGCTGTATGCGAGTCTGCTGTCAAACAGCGCATCGCACAGCTCCCTCCATTAGTTTCAATGGTGGGAACTTTGCGGGTAGCGGTGGGGTTACCCGCGGTCAGCCATCCCATAGAAATTTCGGACAAAGGGACATCAACCTTATATCCCATTTAAAATAAAGAATAAGGGACAATTTTTTTCCCCTTTTAGTCAGACTATCCTAACGGTCTCACACTATATGTATTATTTTTTACTTTGCATGTATCCCGTTGAGAGAACTCCCCATTGGGATTGAAGTCTTCTGGCATGGAATACCATCTCTGTAAAGTCTAAATTTGAAGAACGATTATTACGTTGTCTGCATAGGGGAGTATAGGTTTATTTGCAATTGAGTACTTTACAATATAGTCGATTTATCCTCAGACGGGTCAGTGCCTCTTTAACTTTGAGACTTTGAGACTTCAGATCCTTGGAGAATATTAAGATATCATCCAAGTACACTACTAAACACTTATAAAGAAGATCTCAAAAAAGTTAATTCACATAGCTTTGGAAAACTGCAGGAGTATTTCAAAGACCAAAAGGCATTACAAGGTATTCATAATGCCCATTCTGGGTATTAAAGGCTGTCTTCCATTCATTCCCTGCACGGATATGAATTAAATTGTAAGCTCCACGAATATCTAATTTCATAAAAACTGTAGCTCCCTTTACCAGGTCAAATAATTCTGGAATTAACGGCAGTGGGTACCTATTCTTCACAGTGATCTCATTAAGTCCGCGATAATCTACGCATGGTCGTAAGCCACCGTCTTTCTTCTTAACAAAAAAAAATCTGGCTCCTGAAGGTGAAGAAGATGGTCTAATAAACCCTTTGGATAAATTCTCTTGTATATAATCAGACATAGCTTGAGTCTCTGGAATGGATAGTGGATACATTGGACTCCTAGGAGGTGTTTTGCCTGGCACCAATTTGATTGGGCAGTCCCATTCACGATGAGGAGGCAAGGAGTCAGCCACTTGTTTACTGAAAACATCCACAAAAGATTGATAGACCAAAGGTAACTCAGGAATACTAACTGAACGGAGGGGCTTAACTAAAGCTAAACAATCCTTGGTACAAGATTCACCCCACGGAAAGAATCTCCATGGTTCACCAACTGAGCTGTGGATTATGCTTTTGCAACCAAGGTAACCCAAGTATCACTTCATGAGTGGCTTTGTGTCAGGGCCGAGTGTTTTTGTGAATCTGTTAACCCTGGACCAATCAAAGGTGTAGGTGCTGGTGTATGATGAAAGCAGGGAGGACGAAGAAAGTTCCGTTTCATATATTTATTAAAGGCAACAATTCCAGTAAGGAGTTAAATTACAATTATTAGTCACCATATATATATATATATATATATATATATATATATATACTGACGTATTGCAATGAATGGTATAATAATAAGCAGAAACAGTCTTAAAGATGCATTGAAGAAATGTTCACACAACTGAGTTTAAACAGGCTTGTGAAGAATTGTCCAAATGAAGCAATGACTGGTGCCAAACTGTAAGGAGTGTTAACTAGATATTGCAGACATAAATTAATAACTGTAGAGACTTGTACTGAAGCTTAAAGGTTAAACTGGAAGGCTGTGAAGAATTGTCACAAATGCCTCTCTCCACTCCACTCTATCCTCAACGCTGCAGCCCGGCTCATCTTCTTCACCAAATGCACTATGTCTACATTCCCTCTCCTACAAACCTTTCACTGGCTTCCCTTTAAGAATCCAATTCAAACTTCTCACACTCACAAAGCCCTCAGTCACTCCTCTCCCATTTACATCTAGAAACCTTATCTCCCTTTACACTCCCACCCATCCTCTTTGCTCCGCTAATGCATTCCGCTCTCCTGGCTACTGATTATTTCTTCCCAATCCTACCTTCTCATGTGCTGCTCCCTTTCTCTGGAATTCTCTGTTTCTCCCCTTAAGACTCTTCACCTCTCTACAAAACTTCAAATGTGCACTCAAGACCCACTTCTTCACCAAACCCAGCCTAATCTCATCCTAACCCTCGGTTTCACGCTCACTTTCTACCCCATCTGTGTCATCCCTATCTGTCTGCCCCTCCCCTTTAGAATGTAAGCTCCCATGAGCAGGGCCTTCAACCCTTATGTTATTATCCTTCTCTTACTTAAACCATCTTCGACGGCACCAAATCCCGCGGTTTTCTGCCATCCTGATACTTATGTCAGTGTTGTCTGCTGCTGTAGCTATGTTTATTTACCTTGTACTTGTTCTAGATTGTCTTCAACTGTAAGTCACTATTTTCCTGTTTTGATTATTCGTTTATGTACTCTGTAATTGTGCGCTGTGGATCCCTTGCGGCACCATATAAATAAAGGATAATAATAATAATAATATTTGGTGATGTGATCCGAAATGATATGAAAATAGGAATTTGATACCTACCGGTAATTCCTTTCCTCGTAGTCCGTAGTGGATACTGGGGAACTGTACTTCAGTACCATGGGGAATAGATCAGTTCCACTGGAGCATGGCACATTAAAACCTTTAGTGTGTGTATGTGTGTGCTGGCTCCTCCCCTCTATGCCCCTCCTACCAGACTCAGTCTAGGAAACTGTGCCCGAGGAGACGGACATACCACGAGAGAAGAAAACAGGTACAACAGTGGTGAGGCACGAAGCCAACACACAACCATAACCGAAAAGGAGGGCGCTAACCAGATCGGAGGTTAGCAACACCAACCTAACCAGGATAACAAAGCTATCCCAACAACATAAGGGTCTGGGACCCCAGGTCGACAACAAAAAGGTCGACACACCTTAGGTCGATGCCAATTGGTCGACACACCTTAGGTCGACATGGACAAAAGGTCGACAGGAACAAGGTCGACATGGAAAAGGTCGACATGAGTTTTTTATGTTTTTTTGGTGTCGTTTTCTTCGTAGAGTGACCGGGAACCCAAATTAGTGCACCGCGTCGCCTCACCACACCTCTTCGCTCGGCACAGATTACCGTTCCAATCGTAGTCCATGTGGATCGTTAAATATGAAAAAGTTCCAAAAAAGAAAAAAATTGTGAAAAACTCATGTCGACCTTTTTCCATGTCGACATTGTTCCTGTCGACATTTTGTCCATGTCGACCTTAGGTGTGTCGACCAATTGGCGTCAACCTAAGGTGTGTCGACCTTTTTGTTGTCGACCAGGAGTCCGGATACCACAACATAAGGGGACCGCAACAGAGGCCCAACCAAACACTTACTCAGGTAAGCAGGAATCGAAGCACTGAGGCGGGCACCCAGTATCCACTACGGACTACGAGAAAAGGAATTACCAGTAGGTATCAAATTCCTATTTTCTCTTACGTCCTAGTGGATACTGGGGAACTGTAAGTCTGTAGCATGGGGAAGTCCCAAAGCTCCCAAACAGGTGGGAGAGTGCTGAGACCCCTGTAACACCGCCTGACCAAACTGAAGGTCATCCTTGGCCAAGGTGTTGAACCGATAGAACTTAACAAAAGTGTTCAACCAGACCAAGCAGCAGCTCGGCACAACTGTAAGGCCGAAACACCCCGGGCGGCCGCCCAGGAAGAGCCCACAGATCTCCTTGAGTGGGCCTGAATAGACATCGGCAAAGGCAGAGCCGCCGAAGTATATGCTTGTTGAATGGTCAACCTGAGAGAACGAGCAATTGATTGCTTAGAAGCCGGATGACCAATCTTGGTGGCATCATAAAGGACAAACAGCGAATCAGATTTTCGATGATGAGCAGTCCGCTTGACATAAACCTTCAGAGCCCTCACAACATCCAAGGACTCTGGACCAATGGAAGCATCAGACAACACTGGAACCACAATGGGTTGATTCACGTGAAAAGTTGACACCACTGAGTTCCGCCCTGTCTTCATGGAAAATCAAATAAGGGCTCTTACAGGATAAGGCCCCCAATTCAGAGACACGTCTGGCAGACACCAATGCTAGTAACATCACAGTCTTCCAGGTAAGAAATTTCAATTCCACCTTATGTAAGGGTTCAAACCAGTCCGATTGAAGAAAGGACAAAACCACATTGATATCCCATGGAGCCGTGGGAGGTACGAAGAGCGGTTGCATATGAAGAACTCCTTTTAGGAAAGTGTGTACTTCCGGCAACATTACAAGTTGTTTGTGGAAGAAAATAGATAGCGCCGAAATCTGCACTTTGATGGAGCCTAAACGTAGGTCCATATCCACTTCTGCTTGCAGGAAAAGTAGAAAGCGACCAATTCGAAATTCCATGGGAGAAACCTTTCTACTTTCACACCATGAAACATACTTTCTCCAGATACAAAGATAATGTTTTGACGTAACCATCTTCCTGGCCTGGACCATAGTGGAAATAACCCTGGAGGGAAGACCTTTTCTGGCTAGAATCTCCCTCTCAACTTCCAAGCTGTCAAACATAGCCACAGTAAGTCTGGATAGATGAACGGACCTTGCTGAAGATCTTTTTGAAGCGGCAGAGGCCAGGGATCCTCCAGAGCCATGGTTAGGAGGTCCGAGTACCACGCCCGTCGAGACCAATCCAGGGCAATCAGAATTGGTAGAACGCTTTCCCTTATAACATCTTTTTAGAACCCTTGGGATTAGCAGTAGAGGAGGGAACAGGTACACAAACTGGTATGTCCATGGTGTCATCAGTGCGTCCACTGCTACAGCCTGCGTATTCCTCGTTCTGGAACACTAATGGCATAGCTTTTTGTTGAGACAAGAAGCCATCAGATCTACCTGTTGAAACACCTGGGGATGTAGGCTCCATTCCCCAGGATGGAGGTCATGTCTGCTGAGGAAGTCTGCTTACCAGTTGTCCACTCCTGGAATGAATATGGCTGAGAGGGCCTTTGTATTGGCCTCCATCCAGAAGAGTATTTTGACACTTCTCGCATCGCCGCTCTGCTTTTTGGTCCCCCTTGTCGATTTATGTACGCCAGCGCTGTGGCATTGTCTGATGGAACCTGGATCGCCTGATCCTTCAGGAGATGGGAAGCCTGCAGAAAGGCATTGTAAATTGCCCTGATTTCCAGCAGAGCAGATTCCTGATTCGACCTTGTCCCCTGGAACTGAGCCCCCCAACCCTGGAGGCTGGCATCCATTGTCAGTAGAATCCACAAGTGGATGTTGAAATTCCTGCCTTCTACCAGGTGAGGAATTTGTAGCCACCATAATAATCTGGGCTTTCAGAGATAAGGTCACTTACTGATGCATGTGAAGGTGAGATCCTGACCATTTGTTCAGCAGATCCAGCTGAAATGGCCGGGCATGAAACCTGCCGTATTGGTTTGCCTCGTAAGCAGCTACCATCCTGCCCAGCAAGCGTATGCAAAGATGTATGGATACCTTGCAGAGACGGACCACTGAGCGGACCATAGCTTGTATAGCCAAGGCCTTGTCCATCGAAAGACACACCTTTTGAGACACTGTATCCTGTATAATTCCCAGGAACGGAAGTAGTTGGGCCGGTTCCAGGTGAGATTTCTGAAAATTCAGAATCCACCCATCATCTGTAAGTAGGTGAGTCGTCAGATCGATGCTGTGCAGTAGACGATCCCTGGACATAGCCTTTATCAGGAGATCGTCCAAGTAGGGGACTATGTCGACTCCCATCATGCGCAGTTGCAGCATCATCTCCGCCATGACCTTAGTGAAGACCCTCAGAGCTGTGAATAGGCCAAAGGGTAAGGCCAGAAACTGAAAATGGTCGTCCAAAATGGCAAACCTGAGGTAAGCCTGATGAGGAAGCCACATGGGAATGTGTAGGTAAGCATCCTTGACATCTAGAGACATCAGGAATTCCCCCTCCTCCAGACTGGACACCACTGCCCGCAGTGATTCCATCTTGAATTTGAACACCCGCAGATACGGGTTTAGAGACTTCAGGTTCAAGATGAGTCGCACCGAACTGTGTGGTTTTGGAATGACAAAAAGACTGGAGTAAAAACCCCTGTTGCGCGTAATGGAGGAGGTACTGGAACCACCACTCCTGTCGGCAAAAGTCTTTGAATAGCCTCTTGCAAGGTAACTTTTGCAAGTCAAAAAAAGAAAGAAAGAATTCCCTATATTGGGCACACACGGACTGTATTATTTACATAAAGTCAACTATCTGTCACGATAGATGACCACTAATCTAAAATATATATATATATTTTAGATTAGTGGTCATCTATCGTGACAGATAGTTGACTTTATGTAAATAATACAGTCCGTGTGTGCCCAATATAGGGAATTCTTTCTTTCTTTTTTTGACTTCCTATAGCTACAATTTCCCTGGAGCACCTCCCAATAAAAGGCATATATATGCATTATTGAATTTAAAGGGAAAGGACACAAAATATTATATGGATATAATCTTCTGAAATAAATGTCTGTGCGACCCCTCTCTCTTCCTTGAAAGGTAACTTTTGCTGCAGGTAAAACTGGTAAGCCTGACTTGAAAAATCTGTGAGGTGGAAGCGCTTGAAATTCCAGCCGGTATCCCTGGGAAATGAGGTCCCTCACCCAAGGATCCCGGCTGGACGTCGCCCACACTTGGGCGAAGTGTTGAAGGTGAGCGCCTACCTGAAAGTCGCCCTGCTGTTGGGGCCAACCGTCACGCGGAAGACTTAGTGGCAGGGGACCCTGTGGTCTGGTCCAGAGATGCAGCAGTTGCAGGTTTACGGGACTTACCACGAGATCCTCTAGGAGTAGTGGAGACTCCCTGGCCCCTACCTCTGAACCTTGCCACACGAAAGGACTGCAAGGAGGGTCCTGGGTAAGAATGTCAAGCAGGTGGTGCAGCTGATGGCAGATAGGTAGACTTACCCGCCGTTGCCTGAGAGATCCATTTAATTAACTTGTCTCCAAACAAGGCATCACCTGTAAAGGGAAGGTTTTCTATCCCCGAAATTGCCACACTACTCTTATGGCAGTTTCGCCACGCAGGGCTCTGTGGTTACGTCAATAAGCAGTAGTGCGGCAATTTATCTTGCACAATTCCTTTATAGCTTCGCTCATAAAATTTGCAACATCCTGTATGTGTTCCAACAGAGTAATGACCTCATCCTGGGGCAGAGTGTCTAATCCATTAATAATATTATCAGACCACTTGACTACTGCCCTAGAAATCCAACCACAAACTATTGTGGGGCGCTGTGCTACGCCCGCTGCTGTATATATTGCCTTGAGAGTGGTCTCAATTTTACGGTGAGCAGGGACTTATAGGGATATGGCCCCTGGCACCGGCAGTACCAACTTCTTAGACAGTCTGGACACAGACATATCGACTGATGGGAGTTTTTCCCATACGTTCCCTGTCATCACCTGGGAGGGGAAATGTAGATAAAAGCTCTGTGTAGTTTTGAATTTCTTGTCAGGGTTCACTTATGCCTCCCTGCTCAGGGAGTTTAATTCCTTAGACACAGGAAACGTGGCTGAGCTCTTGGGTCTAACATTAAAGTACAACTCCTCATCTGATTCTGCTTCCTGATCGGGTATGTAAAGAACCTCGCTTACAGCATAAATGAGGGACTCCACCCCCGGAGGACAGAAAGCTGTCCTCATCCATATCATCATCATCATCATCTATATCAGGCTGATCAGAATCAGAATCAGACTCGAGCACCTGCGGCAGTGAGCGTTTATGTGGAACCAACAGAGGGTGTTGAGAAGCCTTTCTGGTATCTGCTGCTTTAGCCATACTATCAATAGACTGTTTTAACACCTGTCTCTCCTTAGCTGCAGCTAATTCTGAATTCACATTGTGAATCATGTTCTTAAAAGTATCTAGCCAGTCAGGTGCCTGTGAACTGTATCCCTGTGGAGATAAGGAGCACTGTTCACACATGAGGGACCCCACAGAAGAAGGGGTAGAGGTACAAGCAGTACACATAACCATGTCTACAGACATATTGTACACAATGATAATGCAGCGAAAACCAACTGAAAACACTTCCACACAGACCCTAGAGAGCCCCTGAGTGACACAGAGAAAAGGAGACCAGCACACAAAACACAGCAGCGCAGTGTGTAAAAGTATGTGTATCACTTTACTTATGTGCAGCGGCGCTACCGCTGATGTGCTCCCCCCTTGCTATGATCCCCTGGTACCAGTACAGAGTCTGTCACAGCGTGGGTCCATGGAAGAGCAGCGTGCATGCAGCTTGTGATCCGCAACAGCAAGAAATGGCGCCTTTCCACCTCTGTTCCCACTCTCAAGGGAAGCCCCGTCCCTGTAATGGTGCGTGGTCCCACTAAACTGTTTATACTGGCTGAGGTAATATACACAGTACACACAATGCCTACTGACAGTGAGCACCCTGTGGAGCATAAAGCCCTGCTGAGCCAGTGTAGTCTGCGGTGGGCACCGCAGCTCGTGGCCCATGACTGCGGTATTATCACTCACCGCACCTGTGACTCTTCAGCATCTGTTAGAGGGAGGCGGCTAGCTGCTGGCATGGGCACACACACAGCATGGTGTGTGAAACAGCAACTCAGGAGCTCAGTGTCCTGTCAGCTGGGATTATGAACCATTAACCCTCAGGACGTTGGTTCGGTTTCCCCTCTAAGCAGTGCCGTACCTAGGTAGGTGCTGGGGCACATCCAGTCACCAACAAAATGTATATACATCTCCGCCGCCTTTCCCCCCAAAGCCGGTGTTAAATCAGCAGCAAGCTGCGAGTAGTAACACCCCCCGGGACACTGGAGGCGGAGGGAGAGGCAGCGGGCACAGGACAGCGCTGTCTGCAGTAGAGAAGAGCAGGCAGCGCTGAAGATGGAGAATCCCACACCGCGCTGTGGGGTCAGCATTAGCCGTGACACTGGAGGCGAAGGGAGAGGCAGCGGGCACAGGACAGCGCTGTCTGCAGTAGAGGAGAGCAGGCAGCGCTGACGATGGAGAGTACACTGCTGCGATGCAGAGAGAATGGGGAGACAGGAAACAAGGAAGAGGCAGCAGGACATCTCTGGAGACTGGTGAGTTAAGTGAGCGCAATGTAATGTGTAAAAAGGGGACGCTGTCTGCCGTAATGTGTAAAAAAGGGACGCTGTCTGCCGTAATGTGTAAAAAGGGGGACGCTGTCTGCCGTAATGTGTAAAAAGGGGGACGCTGTCTGCCGTAATGTGTAAAAAGGTGGACGTTGTCTGCCGTAATGTGTAAAAAGGGGGACTGTGCAGCGTAATGTGTAAAAGGGGCTCTACCTGGTGTAGTGGCGCTACTGTGCAGCATAATTTGATAATGGAGACTACTGTGCACTGTAGTAGGAATTGGTATTATTTTGTGGCCACGCCCCTTCCCCATGAAGCCATGCCCCTATATATGTTTTGCGCGCCTACAGCGCGCACTGCCACTATCTTGCATGGGGGGGACGCCAATGCCGTTTCTTGCACACAGCGCTAAAATGCCTAGTTACGACACTGCCTCTAAGTCCCACGTTGCCAACCAGTACTACTTGAAAACAAATAACTAAAATAAAAAATAAAGAAAACTCTCTGGAGCTCCAGAGAAATGCACCCGGCTCCTTTGGCACATTTTTCTAAACTGAGTCTGGTAGGAGGGGCATAGAGGGGAGGAGCCAACACACACATACACACACTCAAGGTTTTAAAGTGCCAGACTCCAGTGGACGCTTCTGTGCACGCGCGTCGTACTATTACAACGAACGATGTAGTTTCACACAAGGTCTAGCAAAGCATTTCAGTCGCACTGCTGGCCGCAGAGTGATTGACAGGAAGAGGGCGTTTCTGAGTGTCAACTGACCGTTTTCCCGGAGCGTTCGGAAAAACGCAGGTGTGCCAGGATAAATGCAGGCGTGGCTGGGCGAACGCAGGGCGTGGTTGTGACGTCAAAACAGGAACTGAATAGTCTGAAGTCATCGCAAGCGCTGAGTAGGTCTGAAGCTACTCTGAAACTGCACAAAAATTTTTGTAGCCGCTCTGCGATCCTTTCGTTCGCACTTCTGCTAAGCTAAAATACACTCCCAGTGGGAGACGGCACAGCGTTTGCACGGCTGCTAAAAACTGCTCGCGAGCGATCAACTCGGAATGACCCCCATAATCTCTGCCTGTCAAAAGCATCAACATGCTTCCTCATAATGGCATATGAGCAGAGCCGGCCTTAGCTATAGGCAGGCTAGGCATTTGCCTAGGGCATCCAAGCATGTCTAGGGGCATCCAAGCATGTCCCTGCAGTATCTCATGCTGGGAGGGACAGTCTGCAAACTAACTGTTACTTTCCAAATGTATTTAATCAGTACTTGTATACACTGCTGTTTACATTTATAAAAAAAATGCACACTCTCCCTTAAAGTTCTTAAAACTCCCTCCGACATGCTTGAATGCCCCTGACTTGTGAGACCTCAGACAGACATCAGAAGCCCAGTAACTGCAATTCCTGGACCTGTGACATTTTCACTGACTATATAAGGTTATTACTAAATGGCTCCTTATGATACCACATGTGTATTTGGAAGACTGCTTCACATAAATCTGACATCACCTATACTGCTTGTGCACATGGGGGAGGGGGACCCTGCCATCCTGTGTGTGTCCCTTATCCCTGTGCAAACCCCAGGTGTCTGCAGGGACATAACATGGGCAGTGTTCTCCCCACACTTTATTTCCTAGTCAGTCCTTGCCGTAAAATTACCCTGCCAGGATGGCATACCCTGTGAGGTCACATCCCTTGTATGGGTGCCCCTTTAACGGGTGTGAGCGCAAGCACGCACCCACTCTGTTACCCCCATCTCACAAAACGCAGTCACGGATCCATGGAGCTGCATGGGCGCACACACTGACTGCAAGCACGCCAGCAAGCAAAAGTAAGTTTTATAAAAAAAGCTACTAGCATTACTAATGTGGGGCATATGTGTAAGGTGCATTGCTATGTGGAATTATGTGTATTATGGGCATTACTGTGTGCCATTATGTAGGGTTGATCTGGCCCACAGTGTACCCCCCCGGTGGGCCCCACTGCC
Source organism: Pseudophryne corroboree (assembly GCF_028390025.1). Taxonomy (NCBI): domain Eukaryota; kingdom Metazoa; phylum Chordata; class Amphibia; order Anura; family Myobatrachidae; genus Pseudophryne; species Pseudophryne corroboree. The sequence continues at coordinate 649,924,043 of NC_086449.1, forward strand.
TAAGTGTGGCTGGGTCAGATGCAGAACCAGCGGCGGTGCTAGGGGGCACCAGACAATTTTGCCTAGGGCATCAAATTGGCTAGGGCCGGCTCTGCATATGAGGGCATTTTCAATTAAACTGATGCACTCTTTCGAGTGCTGCAGAATAAAATAATGGACCTCGGATTCTGCTGTGCACATGACAAGATGACAAGATGGGAGCAGTAGAACGCCAGAGATAAGAGTTTTACAGTTTTTATAACCAATTTGAGCAGAAATGTGTCACACTTGGCCTGACAAACAATGCCCGAAGTAACCAGGTGGTGAGAGATGAGATGCAAAGAATACTTTATAACATCCTAGGAGGACAATGTCAGTGTTCAAATGCAAGCTAGGTTTGACCATTCGCTAAGTAAAGTTTCCTTAGTTTGGTCGATTGCACAAAATTGTATGATATGTCACAAAATTCTGATGACGACAAACTGCAGAATCTATCAAAATATGCCAAATACTTTGACTTTGTTAGACTAAAGACTGATCTTATTGGATTGTATAGCTCAGAAATGGTGAGGAACAAATGCAGATCACCCACACAGCTCATCAGCTTTTGATCAAGAATAGTCTTGTGCAAACAATTACTGAAGTGACCAAGTTTCTCCAGCTCACTATACCAGCAACAACAGCATCCGTTGAAAGGTCATTCTCTGCTTTGAAATGACTCAAAACATACACGCCTCAGGCACACAAAGCAAACTCCCTGATAATCAGCCCTATCATCCCCGTTTTTCCGAGATAGCACATGGATCCATGAATTTATCCTGGATTCCATGTTTTAACGCCCAAAAACCGGGTAATTTACAGCATGACAAAAATGTACTATTGTATAATTTGATAGACCGATAATACCATTTGGATAAAAAGACAGCTTTTGCCATGAAAATTAGCACTGGCAATAGGATACCAACCTTAATACTGTAGATTAATGTGTTTTCTTTTTAATAGTTTAATACAAGCTATAATTTTTTTTCCAATGGAAACATGAGTCCGGCACTCCACGTAAGCCAATAGCAACTGCAGCGGTGCCAGCACAACAAAATGCTAAATAGAGATCCAGTGGTGCGGCACTCAGCAATTTTTCCCCCCAATATATATTTTACTAGGTGATTCATCACGTCCTACGGGCGCTCTTCACACTGTCGTAAGGGGCTATGCACCCTAAACCCTTGCACGCCCTTGTGGCGTGCAATATTTTTATGATATGGAGTATTACCTCCAATCATAATTGTGTGAGTGGTTAAATATTGCATGGATGAGGCTGTGAGTGGGGGAGGGGGTCTGGAGCCACCACGGGTGCTGGAAGGGGTGTGTGGGGGTGCCGCGGATGGGGCCCGGAGATACTGCGAGTGGGGAGGGGGGGTAATGCTTCTTCTCCTGGAAGCAGCTAAGCTGCTGTCCTCTCTTTGGCAGTGACCCACACAGCAGCCAAGCAGCCAGTCACTATTGTTAGCGCCGGTGTGCCAACGCGCCGCTTTACAGGGAAGAAGATGCACTCAATAAACTACAGCTCCCATCAGCCCTAAGTGCCGGAATGCTTCGGCGCTGAAGGCTGCTGGGAGCTGTAGTTTATTTAGTGCGTCTACTTCCCTGTAATGCGGTGCGTTGGGACACCGGCGTTAACAATAGTGACTGGCTAGCAGAACTGACTGACTCGCTGCATTAATGTAAAAGGTGAGAGTGCTGTGCAGTGTCAGTGGCACTGCACACCCACTGCACTGCACAGCAGTGTCACCTTTTAAATTGATTCAGCGTCCAGACATTACCCTCCGCGATATCACCCACGCTATCCATTACATTATCCATCTCGTAGCTTCCAGGCCGGCAGCCCAGGTGCTGTGTTGCGGAGTCAGGGCCTCTGGGAATCTGGGCGCGGCTGTGGCGGGGAGACACTTCTGTGACATCACGTGCAGAGGAGGCGTCGGGGCTCAGAGAGTATGCGGTGCAGGGAGGGCTAAGAAAGCCTTCCGCTGCGCCGCTTTCATACACATCTATGCCGGTGGCCGCAGCAGTTTTTTTCCACCTGTGCCGCGGCTGGGGAGTGAGGATTGTTGATGCTGGAGGGGGCAGGCAGACTGGCAGCAGGACATAGGACGCTGCAGTAAAAGGATTTTCCCCCCCTATCTACAGCACAGAGACTTGTTGCAGATGCAGTGGCATACCCTCCAACTGTACCTTTTTGGCAGGTACAGTACCTTTTTTTTTATGGTCTGTACCGATTTTTGGCTCTCCAAACTTCCACTGAAAGTATAGGAAAGGGGGCGTGACCACGTCATTTTACCCGTGGCCACGCCCCCTTTTCAAATTTGTACCGATTTTTGTGTGTAAATTGTTGGAGGGTATGTTGCTGCAGATGCAGCTCCATCAGCCCCATTGTTAATCCTGCTCTGGGAACACACAGCAGCCAAAGGGCAGAGCCTCCCATTGGATGTAACCTGTGTGGGAAGGCATTTCTTGCCCAATCAGCTGTGGGCTGGGTGTGATAGACCTGCCGCTAACCCAATGAGAGCTCCTAGCCACGCCCAGCATTATACACACAGGCACAGAGTCACAGATCTGGGCTAGTATATAGGCAGGGGTGGATCCAGAACAAAATGACAGGGGGGGGCACCACAATAGGGGAAGGAAGGGGGGTTCGGCACATGTGCTCCTGTGAAAGGGGTGTGGCTTTGTAACAAGGGGTTTGGCCTCACAGAGAATGCCATACCCATGAGTCACGCTCTCGTTTTCATCACGCTTGGGGCTTGGAGTACAAGGGCAGTGGGTAACAGGATGAGAGTGCGGGGACTGTGAGTGAGCGGGAACAGGCCTGGTAGGGGACAAGGCGAGACTGCAGAGACAGGTCTGGTAGGGGACAGGGCGAGTGTGTGGGGACAGGCCAGGTAGGGGACAGGGTGAGTGTGCAGGGACAGGCCTGGTAGGGGACAGGGCGAGTGTGCGGGGACAGGAATGGTAGGGGACAGGGTGAGTGTGCGGGGACAGGCCTGGTAGGGGACAGGGTGAGTGTGCGGGGACAGGCCTGGTAGGGGACAGGGCGAGTGTGCGGGGACAGGCCTGGTAGGGGACAGGGCGAGTGTGCGGGGACAGGCCTGGTAAGGGACAGGGCGAGTGTGTGGGGACAGGCCTGGTAGGGGACAGGGCGAGTGTGCGGGGACAGGCCTGGTAGGGGACAGGGCAAGTGTGCGGGGACAGGCCTGGTAGGGGACCTGCCACACACACATAGCAACAATTACTTACACAGTCATACACATAAATAGCCACACACACATAGCCACATGTACACAGTCACATATGCACACGCATATGGTCTGTACCGATTTTTGGCTCTCCAAACTTCCACTGAAAGTATAGGAAAGGGGGCGTGACCACGTCATTTTACCCGTGGCCACGCCCCCTTTTCACATTTGTACCGATTTTTGTGTGTAAATTGTTGGAGGGTATGTTGCTGCAGATGCAGCTCCATCAGCCCCATTGTTAATCCTGCTCTGGGAACACACAGCAGCCAAAGGGCAGAGCCTCCCATTGGATGTAACCTGTGTGGGAAGGCATTTCTTGCCCAATCAGCTGTGGGCTGGGTGTGATAGACCTGCCGCTAACCCAATGAGAGCTCCTAGCCACGCCCAGCATTATACACACAGGCACAGAGTCACAGATCTGGGCTAGTATATAGGCAGGGGTGGATCCAGAACAAAATGACAGGGGGGGCACCACAATAGGGGAAGGAAGGGGGGTTCGGCACATGTGCTCCTGTGAAAGGGGTGTGGCTTTGTAACAAGGGGTTTGGCCTCACAGAGAATGCCATACCCATGAGTCACGCTCTCGTTTTCATCACGCTTGGGGCTTGGAGTACAAGGGCAGTGGGTAACAGGATGAGAGTGCGGGGACTGTGAGTGAGCGGGAACAGGCCTGGTAGGGGACAAGGCGAGACTGCAGAGACAGGTCTGGTAGGGGACAGGGCGAGTGTGTGGGGACAGGCCAGGTAGGGGACAGGGTGAGTGTGCAGGGACAGGCCTGGTAGGGGACAGGGCGAGTGTGCGGGGACAGGAATGGTAGGGGACAGGGTGAGTGTGCGGGGACAGGCCTGGTAGGGGACAGGGTGAGTGTGCGGGGACAGGCCTGGTAGGGGACAGGGCGAGTGTGCGGGGACAGGCCTGGTAGGGGACAGGGCGAGTGTGCGGGGACAGGCCTGGTAAGGGACAGGGCGAGTGTGTGGGGACAGGCCTGGTAGGGGACAGGGCGAGTGTGCGGGGACAGGCCTGGTAGGGGACAGGGCAAGTGTGCGGGGACAGGCCTGGTAGGGGACCTGCCACACACACATAGCAACAATTACTTACACAGTCATACACATAAATAGCCACACACACATAGCCACATGTACACAGTCACATATGCACACGCAGTCTCATATACGCAGCCACATATGCACAGATACAGACACACATACAATACACAGTCACATATGCACGGACTGTCACATACAGTATACACACACACAGTCACATATACACAGACAACCAGATACTGTAAACACACAGTCACATATAGTCGCATATACACACACAGCCACATATGCACAGTCACTTATACACAGACAGCCACATACAGTATACACACACACACACAGTCACATACAGTTTACGTGTACACAGACAGCTGCATATGCACACACAGTCACATGCTGTATACAGACAGCCAGATACAGTATACACACAGTCACTTATACACAAAGTCACATATACACACACAGACAGCCACATATGCACAGACAGCCACATACAGTACACACACACACACACACACACACACACACACACTCACATATACAGACAGCCATATACAGTATACAGTCACTTAAGCACAAACAGCCACACACACACACACACACACACACACACACACACACACACACACACACACACACACACACACACACATAAAAACAACCACATATGCACCCACACACATATACACACAAACACAGCCCCAGAATGTTAAAATATTAATACACTATCCCCCCTTCCCATCCTATTTTGGGCCACATAGTTACAGACTTTTCTATGAACCCTGCTGTGCGGCGCCTGCTGCTCTCCCGCCCACCTGCACAATGACAGCCGCATCATCTCTGCACTCCCGAGTCCCGCACACACTGCACAGCGCAGAAGCCTCCACAGTCAGGCTCTGTGTCGTGGTCAGAAACCAAGTGACATCCGCGACCAGAGCACAGAGATGACCACTGGCACCAGGACACACAGCAGGATGAGCCAGCGCGCTGATGCTGAGGGGCGCAGCGCTCGGTGGCTCCCAAATCCTTGGCTCTCACTTACAGTGGCTGAGTGGAACTGGTACAAGCGGAACGGGGGACAACGGAGGAGGTGCCCGCAGCACCCGACTCCATTGTCTCTGGCTATTCCGCCACTGTAGCTGCACGCTAAAATTAAAGAAAAAATCTACTAAATGACAGGGGGGGCACGTGCCGGGGTGCCCCCCCCCCCTTCCCCCTGGATCCGCCACTGTATATAGGAGATTAAAGTTATTCACAACATGCATATACATAGAGAAATGTAAGTACCACAACCTCGCACAATAAGATACTGTACTGAAAATTACAGAAAAATGAAAGCATAGATGTGGAAAGGCTGCCAATAGTTAAATTGTGTGACAGAGTGAACAAGCTATAATTCTAATGTTAACTGTTAATAATTGTATTGAAATTATTAATTGAAAGATTTGCATGTTATAAAATTTCCAGGATTAAAGCTGTATACAATGAATCCCCTCATAAAAATGAATGACGGCCAAGCTTTACACACGTCACTTTGCAGTTTGATAGAGTTTGGAATAGGCCACCCTCCCACAAAAAGAGGAATTACAGCACATCAGCGCCTGATTTGGAAAGACATTTTTTCTTACCAGTTATTTAAACCAGGGTTATATTATTGCTATTTATTGCTTGACTGAACAATAATCAGCCAAAGTTTAATAGAAAGATCAATTATAAAGATTGCCTATGCCTATGTGCAAAGGGCAGATGGTGAGCTGTTCCTCCCTCTCTCTCTGCCTCCCTCCCATGTGCTCAGTTCTGACAAACAAAGAGAAGTAAAGAAACGCTGCTTCCTGAACATCCACACTAATGTATTAATAGTACAACGACTCAAAATGCCTGAAGTGTTGATGGAAATAGACGAGGTAAGATTCCAGCCTCAGTGTCACTCTATGTATTGTTTTACATTTCGCTGTGCAGAATAATTTAAATGTATCTATGAAGACTAGAGGCGTGCATTATATGTTTATAATTGCTCCAGTGATGTTTATAATAATAATTTTAAAGGGTGGATTAGCAAAGTTTCATAACGATATCCAAATAAAGCACACGCAACACAAATTGCATAAACTACAGGATTAATGCCAAATGTGTGTACAGTACAAATACTATTGTTACAGTATTACGTTTGTTATAGTATAAAATAAAATTCACAAGCAGTTTTTATTTAATCAAGGTCTTATACGTATCTTATCTTATTTATCATGTTGGGATTTTATGTATTTATATTTGAGGTTTCCTGTAACTTTTCAATATCAAATGCATACTGTGCATAATTGTGCAGTACTGTGTTTACAGATCTCAACCTTTTATTTGAACCAATCATTCACTTTGTCATTTGTCTTTTATTAATTACAAAACATTTGTCAATGGTCATTATTTGATAGCTTTAGTACCAGAGTTGCTCTGTGTTAGTCGTGAACCCAAAGGATGTACGGAGGCTATAACATGCCAAAAATGTTAAATGATAGCATCCAAAATTAAGTTGGAATTATATATAAATATATATATATATATATATATATATATACTGTATATATATATAAAATAGCGTATATATATATATATATATATATAGCGTATATATAGCGTATATATATATATATATATATATATATATCATATATATATATCAAGGTCATGTCCGGCACTCCCAAATTGAAAAGTCACCTGTATACAAGCTCCGGTGCCCTCCTCGTGGACGCTGCGGTCCGTGCATACACAAAGAAAGAAGGATGGCGGCATTCAGGAGACGGTAATATGGTGAAGCAAAGAAGTGCTTTATCTACGTTTCGGGGTTCGTAGCCCCGTCATCAGGACACACACCCTGATGGCGTGACTACGAACCCCAAAATGTAGATAAATCAACCGCTTTGCTTCACCATATTACCGTCTCCTGAGTGCCGCCGTCCTTCTTTCTTTGTAAATATATATATATATATTGTGTGTATATATATATATATATATATATATACACACCAACAAATATAAAACCACAGCACTTGCCACCCCAGAAGCGGGGTGCAGTGTCTGCACTCACCACTCATAGGGTGGGGTGCATGTAGCCCATGGCCACCTACTTAAAAATATACAAACAGAAAGTTCAGCACTCACCAAAGCAAGCTCACTTATCTTCACAACATCAATAAATAAATGATGGGGGTATTAGAGATGAGCGGGTTCAGTTCTCAAAGAACCGAACCCTACCGGACTTTGCCTTCCGAGTTCGGTTCCGAGCCCGGCTCGGGTTTTCCCGCCTGACTCGGAAACCCGAACGCGGCAAAACGTCATAATCCCGCCTGTCGGATTCTCGCGGGATTTGGATTCCATAAAATGAGCTGTGCGTTGCGGCCATTTTCACTCCAGTCTCGGACAGTGTATTGAGAGGACGTGTCCTCAGTGTTCAGTGTCTGTGTGGGGGCGGAAAAGTGGGGTGGCGAGTCTTGTGCTGTGTTGTGCTGCTCAGTCCAGTCCAGTGTAGTCACAGTGTTGGTGTCCTCTGCTGCCATATAACCAGTGTAGCTGTATAAAGTGGTGCTGTGTTGTGCTGTCCAGTCCAGTGTAGTTAGTGTATTGTGCTGCATCAGTCCAGCCAGTCACAGTGTTGGTGTCCTCTGTTGCCATATATCCAGTGTAACTGTATAAAGTGGTGTTGTGTTGTGCTGCATCAGACCAGTGGTAGTGTCCTGTCTCATCAGTCATTCCAGTGATGACGCAGTCACAGTGGTATACGCTGCTGCTATATGTCCACTGTTGCCGTATAATAATAACAACAACAACAACAACCACAAGTCCCTTACAGTGTTGTTGTGTTGTGCTGCATCAGACCAGTGGTAGTGTCCTGTCTCATCAGTCATTCTAGAGACGATATACGCTGCTTCTATATGTCCACTGCTGCCGTATAATAATAACAATCACAAGTCCCTTACAGTGTTGTTGTGTTGTGCTGCATCAGACCAGTGGTAGTGTCCTGTCCATCAGTCATTCCAGTGACGATATACGCTGCTACTATATGTCCACTGCTGCCGTATAATAATTATAACAACAACCACAAGTCCCTTACAGTGTTGTTGTGCTGCATCAGACCAGTGGTAGTGTCCTGTCCATCAGTCATTCCAGTTATTCCTCTGCCGCATATTGGGGGTCATTCCGAGTAGAGATGAGCGCCTGAAATTTTTCGGGTTTTGTGTTTTGGTTTTGGGTTCGGTTCCGCGGCCGTGTTTTGGGTTCGAACGCGTTTTGGCAAAACCTCACCGAATTTTTTTTGTCGGATTCGGGTGTGTTTTGGATTCGGGTGTTTTTTTCAAAAAACACTAAAAAACAGCTTAAATCATAGAATTTGGGGGTCATTTTGATCCCAAAGTATTATTAACCTCAAAAACCATAATTTACACTCATTTTCAGTCTATTCTGAATACCTCACACCTCACAATATTATTTTTAGTCCTAAAATTTGCACCGAGGTCGCTGTGTGAGTAAGATAAGCGACCCTAGTGGCCGACACAAACACCGGGCCCATCTAGGAGTGGCACTGCAGTGTCACGCAGGATGTCCCTTCCAAAAAACCCTCCCCAAACAGCACATGACGCAAAGAAAAAAAGAGGCGCAATGAGGTAGCTGTGTGAGTAAGATTAGCGACCCTAGTGGCCGACACAAACACCGGGCCCATCTAGGAGTGGCACTGCAGTGTCACGCAGGATGGCCCTTCCAAAAAACCCTCCCCAAACAGCACATGACGCAAAGAAAAAAAGAGGCGCAATGAGGTAGCTGTGTGAGTAAGATTAGCGACCCTAGTGGCCGACACAAACACCGGGCCCATCTAGGAGTGGCACTGCAGTGTCACGCAGGATGTCCCTTCCAAAAAACCCTCCCCAAACAGCACATGACGCAAAGAAAAAAAGAGGCGCAATGAGGTAGCTGTGTGAGTAAGATTAGCGACCCTAGTGGCCGACACAAACACCGGGCCCATCTAGGAGTGGCACTGCAGTGTCACGCAGGATGTCCCTTCCAAAAAACCCTCCCCAAACAGCACATGACGCAAAGAAAAAAAGAGGCGCAATGAGGTAGCTGACTGTGTGAGTAAGATTAGCGACCCTAGTGGCCGACACTAACACCGGGCCCATCTAGGAGTGGCACTGCAGTGTCACGCAGGATGTCCCTTCCAAAAAACCCTCCCCAATCAGCACATGATGCAAAGAAAAAGAAAAGAAAAAAGAGGTGCAAGATGGAATTGTCCTTGGGCCCTCCCACCCACCCTTATGTTGTATAAACAAAACAGGACATGCACACTTTAACCAACCCATCATTTCAGTGACAGGGTCTGCCACACGGCTGTGACTGATATGACGGGTTGGTTTGGACCCCCCCCAAAAAAGAAGCAATTAATCTCTCCTTGCACAAACTGGCTCTACAGAGGCAAGATGTCCACCTCATCTTCACCCTCCGATATATCACCGTGTACATCCCCCTCCTCACAGATTATCAATTCGTCCCCACTGGAATCCACCATCTCAGCTCCCTGTGTACTTTGTGGAGGCAATTGCTGCTGGTCAATGTCTCCGCGGAGGAATTGATTATAATTCATTTTAATGAACATCATCTTCTCCACATTTTCTGGATGTAACCTCGTACGCCGATTGCTGACAAGGTGAGCGGCGGCACTAAACACTCTTTCGGAGTACACACTTGTGGGAGGGCAACTTAGGTAGAATAAAGCCAGTTTGTGCAAGGGCCTCCAAATTGCCTCTTTTTCCTGCCAGTATAAGTACGGACTGTGTGACGTGCCTACTTGGATGCGGTCACTCATATAATCCTCCACCATTCTATCAATGTTGAGAGAATCATATGCAGTGACAGTAGACGACATGTCCGTAATCGTTGTCAGGTCCTTCAGTCCGGACCAGATGTCAGCATCAGCAGTCGCTCCAGACTGCCCTGCATCACCGCCAGCGGGTGGGCTCGGAATTCTGAGCCTTTTCCTCGCACCCCCAGTTGCGGGAGAATGTGAAGGAGGAGATGTTGACAGGTCGCGTTCCGCTTGACTTGACAATTTTGTCACCAGCAGGTCTTTCAACCCCAGCAGACTTGTGTCTGCCGGAAAGAGAGATCCAAGGTAGGCTTTAAATCTAGGATCGAGCATGGTGGCCAAAATGTAGTGCTCTGATTTCAACAGATTGACCACCCGTGAATCCTTGTTAAGCGAATTAAGGGCTGCATCCACAAGTCCCACATGCCTAGCGGAATCGCTCCCTTTTAGCTCCTTCTTCAATGCCTCCAGCTTCTTCTGCAAAAGCCTGATGAGGGGAATGACCTGACTCAGGCTGGCAGTGTCTGAACTGACTTCACGTGTGGCAAGTTCAAAGGGCATCAGAACCTTGCACAACGTTGAAATCATTCTCCACTGCACTTGAGACAGGTGCATTCCACCTCCTATATCGTGCTCAATTGTATAGGCTTGAATGGCCTTTTGCTGCTCCTCCAACCTCTGAAGCATATAGAGGGTTGAATTCCACCTCGTTACCACTTCTTGCTTCAGATGATGGCAGGGCAGGTTCAGTAGTTTTTGGTGGTGCTCCAGTCTTCTGTACGTGGTGCCTGTACGCCGAAAGTGTCCCGCAATTTTTCTGGCCACCGACAGCATCTCTTGCACGCCCCTGTCGTTTTTTAAAAAATTCTGCACCACCAAATTCAAGGTATGTGCAAAACATGGGACGTGCTGGAATTTGCCCATATTTAATGCACACACAATATTGCTGGCGTTGTCCGATGCCACAAATCCACAGGAGAGTCCAATTGGGGTAAGCCATTCCGCGATGATCTTCCTCAGTTGCCGTAAGAGGTTTTCAGCTGTGTGCGTATTCTGGAAAGCGGTGATACAAAGCGTAGCCTGCCTAGGAAAGAGTTGGCGTTTGCGAGATGCTGCTACTGGTGCCGCCGCTGCTGTTCTTGCGGCGGGAGTCCATACATCTACCCAGTGGGCTGTCACAGTCATATAGTCCTTACCCTGCCCTGCTCCACTTGTCCACATGTCCGTGGTTAAGTGGACATTGGGTACAACTGCATTTTTTAGGACACTGGTGAGTCTTTTTCTGACGTCCGTGTACATTCTCGGTATCGCCTGCCTAGAGAAGTGGAACCTAGATGGTATTTGGTAACGGGGGCACACTGCCTCAATAAATTGTCTAGTTCCCTGTGAACTAACGGCGGATACCGGACGCACGTCTAACACCAACATAGTTGTCAAGGCCTCAGTTATCCGCTTTGCAGTAGGATGACTGCTGTGATATTTCATCTTCCTCGCAAAGGACTGTTGAACAGTCAATTGCTTACTGGAAGTAGTACAAGTGGGCTTACGACTTCCCCTCTGGGATGACCATCGACTCCCAGCGGCAACAACAGCAGCGCCAGCAGCAGTAGGCGTTACACGCAAGGATGCATCGGAGGAATCCCAGGCAGGAGAGGACTCGTCAGAATTGCCAGTGACATGGCCTGCAGGACTATTGGCATTCCTGGGGAAGGAGGAAATTGACACTGAGGGAGTTGGTGGGGTGGTTTGCGTGAGCTTGGTTACAAGAGGAAGGGATTTACTGGTCAGTGGACTGCTTCCGCTGTCACCCAAAGTTTTTGAACTTGTCACTGACTTATTATGAATGCGCTGCAGGTGACGTATAAGGGAGGATGTTCCGAGGTGGTTAACGTCCTTACCCCTACTTATTACAGCTTGACAAAGGGAACACACGGCTTGACACCTGTTGTCCGCATTTCTGGTGAAATACCTCCACACCGAAGAGCTGATTTTTTTTGGTATTTTCACCTGGCATGTCAACGGCCATATTCCTCCCACGGACAACAGGTGTCTCCCCGGGTGCCTGACTTAAACAAACCACCTCACCATCAGAATCCTCCTGGTCAATTTCCTCCCCAGCGCCAGCAACACCCATATCCTCCTCATCCTGGTGTACTTCAACACTGACATCTTCAATCTGACTATCAGGAACTGGACTGCGGGTGCTCCTTCCAGCACTTGCAGGGGGCGTGCAAATGGTGGAAGGCGCATGCTCTTCACGTCCAGTGTTGGGAAGGTCAGGCATCGCAACCGACACAATTGGACTCTCCTTGTGGATTTGGGATTTCGAAGAATGCACAGTTCTTTGCTGTGCTGCTTTTGCCAGCTTGAGTCTTTTCATTTTTCTAGCGAGAGGCTGAGTGCTTCCATCCTCATGTGAAGCTGAACCACTAGCCATGAACATAGGCCAGGGCCTCAGCCGTTCCTTGCCACTCCGTGTGGTAAATGGCATATTGGCAAGTTTACGCTTCTCCTCCGACAATTTTATTTTAGGTTTTGGAGTCCTTTTTTTACTGATATTTGGTGTTTTGGATTTGACATGCTCTGTACTATGACATTGGGCATCGGCCTTGGCAGACGACGTTGCTGGCATTTCATCGTCTCGGCCATGACTAGTGGCAGCAGCTTCAGCACGAGGTGGAAGTGGATCTTGATCTTTCCCTAATTTTGGAACCTCAACATTTTTGTTCTCCATATTTTAATAGGCACAACTAAAAGGCACCTCAGGTAAACAATGGAGATGGATGGATTGGATACTAGTATACAATTATGGACGGGCTGCCGAGTGCCGACACAGAGGTAGCCACAGCCGTGAACTACCGCACTGTACTGTGTCTGCTGCTAATATATAGACTGGTTGATAAAGAGATAGTATACTCGTAACTAGTATGTATGTATAAAGAAAGAAAAAAAAACCACGGTTAGGTGGTATATACAATTATGGACGGGCTGCCGAGTGCCGACACAGAGGTAGCCACAGCCGTGAACTACCGCACTGTACTGTGTCTGCTGCTAATATATAGACTGGTTGATAAAGAGATAGTATACTCGTAACTAGTATGTATGTATAAAGAAAGAAAAAAAAACCACGGTTAGGTGGTATATACAATTATGGACGGGCTGCCGAGTGCCGACACAGAGGTAGCCACAGCCGTGAACTACCGCACTGTACTGTGTCTGCTGCTAATATAGACTGGTTGATAAAGAGATAGTATACTCGTAACTAGTATGACTATAAAGAAAGAAAAAAAAACCACGGTTAGGTGGTATATACAATTATGGACGGGCTGCCGAGTGCCGACACAGAGGTAGCCACAGCCGTGAACTACCGCACTGTACTGTGTCTGCTGCTAATATATAGACTGGTTGATAAAGAGATAGTATACTCGTAACTAGTATGTATGTATAAAGAAAGAAAAAAAAACCACGGTTAGGTGGTATATACAATTATGGACGGGCTGCCGAGTGCCGACACAGAGGTAGCCACAGCCGTGAACTACCGCACTGTACTGTGTCTGCTGCTAATATAGACTGGTTGATAAAGAGATAGTATACTCGTAACTAGTATGTATGTATAAAGAAAGAAAAAAAAAACACGGTTAGGTGGTATATACAATTATGGACGGGCTGCCGAGTGCCGACACAGAGGTAGCCACAGCCGTGAACTACCGCACTGTACTGTGTCTGCTGCTAATATAGACTGGTTGATAAAGAGATAGTATACTCGTAACTAGTATGTATGTATAAAGAAAGAAAAAAAAACCACGGTTAGGTGGTATATACAATTATGGACGGGCTGCCGAGTGCCGACACAGAGGTAGCCACAGCCGTGAACTACCGCACTGTACTGTGTCTGCTGCTAATATATAGACTGGTTGATAAAGAGATAGTATACTCGTAACTAGTATGTATGTATAAAGAAAGAAAAAAAAACCACGGTTAGGTGGTATATACAATTATGGACGGGCTGCCGAGTGCCGACACAGAGGTAGCCACAGCCGTGAACTACCGCACTGTACTGTGTCTGCTGCTAATATAGACTGGTTGATAAAGAGATAGTATACTCGTAACTAGTATGACTAGAAAGAAAGAAAAAAAAACCACGGTTAGGTGGTATATACAATTATGGACGGGCTGCCGAGTGCCGACACAGAGGTAGCCACAGCCGTGAACTACCGCACTGTACTGTGTCTGCTGCTAATATATAGACTGGTTGATAAAGAGATAGTATACTCGTAACTAGTATGTATGTATAAAGAAAGAAAAAAAAACCACGGTTAGGTGGTATATACAATTATGGACGGGCTGCCGAGTGCCGACACAGAGGTAGACACAGCCGTGAACTACCGCACTGTACTGTGTCTGCTGCTAATATAGACTGGTTGATAAAGAGATAGTATACTACTAATATTATATATACTGGTGGTCAGGTCACTGGTCACTAGTCACACTGGCAGTGGCACTCCTGCAGCAAAAGTGTGCACTGTTTAATTTTAATATAATATTATGTACTCCTGGCTCCTGCTATAACCTATAACTGGCACTGCAGTAGTGCTCCCCAGTCTCCCCCACAATTATAAGCTGTGTGAGCTGAGCAGTCAGACAGATATATAATATATATAGATGATGCAGCACACTGGCCTGAGCCTGAGCAGTGCACACAGATATGGTATGTGACTGACTGAGTCACTGTGTGTATCGCTTTTTTCAGGCAGAGAACGGATATATTAAATAAACTGCACTGTGTGTCTGGTGGTCACTCACTATATAATATATTATGTACTCCTGGCTCCTGCTATAACCTATAACTGGCACTGCAGTAGTGCTCCCCAGTCTCCCCCACAATTATAAGCTGTGTGAGCTGAGCAGTCAGACAGATATATATATAATATTATATATAGATAATAGATGATGCAGCACACTGGCCTGAGCCTGAGCAGTGCACACAGATATGGTATGTGACTGAGTCACTGTGTGCTGTGTATCGCTTTTTTCAGGCAGAGAACGGATTATAAAGTAAACTGCACTGTCCTCACTAGTAAACTCTCTCCACTCAGTCTCTACACTTCTACAGTAACAGTACTCCTCCTAGTCAGCTCCAGTAAATCTCTCTCAGTCTCTTATAATCTAAATGGAGAGGACGCCAGCCACGTCCTCTCCCTATCAATCTCAATGCACGTGTGAAAATGGCGGCGACGCGCGGCTCCTTATATAGAATCCGAGTCTCGCGATAGAATCCGAGCCTCGCGAGAATCCGACAGCGTCATGATGACGTTCGTGCGCGCTCGGGTTAACCGAGCAAGGCGGGAAGATCCGAGTCGCTCGGACCCGTGAAAAAAAACATGAAGTTCTGGCGGGTTCGGATTCAGAGAAACCGAACCCGCTCATCTCTAATTCCGAGTTGATCGCTCGCTGCCGTTTTTCGCAGCATAGTGATCAGGCTAAAAACCGGCAGTTCTGCGCATGCGTATGGGGCGCAGGGAGCACGCACCAAGTAATTTAACACAAAACGAACCAATTTTACACAGGGCGAGTGACGCTTTTCAGTCGTTCTGCTGATCGGTGTGTGATTGACAGGAAGTGGGTGTTTCTGGGTGGAAACTGAGTGTGCTAAAAAATGCAGGCGTCTCAGGCTAAAACGCAGGAGTGGCTGGAGAAACGGGGGAGTGGCTGGCCGAACGCAGGACGTGTTTGTGACGTCAAACCAGGAACTAAACGGACTGAGGTAATCGCAATCTAGGAGTAGGTCTGGAGCTACTCAGAAACTGCAGGAAAATATTTTCGAGCAGTTCTGCTAATCTTTCATTCACACTTCTGCTAAGCTAAGATACACTCCCAGAGGGTGGCGGCTTAGCGTTTGCACTGTTGCTAAAAGCAGCTAGCGAGCGATCAACTCGGAATGAGAGCCATTGCCTCATATAACTCCCAAATAATGGAAAACAAACATTTTGAGGATAAAATAGGGAAAGATCAAGAAGAACCACTTCCTTCTAGTGCTGAAGCTGCTGCCACAAGCCATGACATAGACGATGAAATGCCATCAACGTCGTCTGCCAAGGCCGATGCCCAATGTGATAGTAGAGGGCATGTAAAATCCAAAGAGCCAAAGTTCAGTAAAAAGAACCAAAAAAAGAAATTTAAATCGTCTGAGGAGAAACGGAAACCTGCCAATATGCCATTTACGACACGGAGTGGCAAGGAACGGCTGAGGCCCTGGCCTATGTTCATGGCTAGTGGTTCAGCTTCACATGACGATGGAAGCCCTCATCCCTCAGCTAGAAAAATTAAAAGAGTTAACCTGGAAAGAGCACAGAAAAGAACTGTGCATTCTGAGATGGTATCACAAATCCCCAAGGAGAGTCCTAGTGTGTCGGCAGTTGCGATGCCTGACCTTCCCGACACAGGACAGGAAGAGGTGACTCCTTTCACCATTTGCATGCCCCCTGCACGTGCTGAAAGGAGCACCCACAGTCCATTTCCTGATATTGAAATTGAAGATGTCACTGTTGAAGTACACCAGGATGAGGATATGGGTGTTGCTGGCTCTGAGGAGGAAGTTGACGATGAGGATTCTGATGGTGATGTGGTTTGTTTAAGTCAGGCAGCGGGGGAGACACCTGTTGTACTTGGGACGAAGAATCCCATTGTGATGCCTGGGTAAACTACCAAAAAATCCACCTCTTCGGTGTGGAATTATTTCTCTGCAAATCCGGACAACAGGTGTCAAGCCATCTGTTGCCTCTGTGAATCTGTAATAAGTAGGGGTAAGGATGTTAACCACCTAGGAACATCCTCCCGTATACATAACCTGCTGCGCATTCATCAGAAGTAAGTGTCAAGTTGTGAAACTTTGGGTAAGAGCGTAAGCAGTCCACTGACACTTAAATCCCTTCTTCCTCCTGTACCCAAGCTCCTGCAAGCCACACCACCAACTCCCTCAACGTCAACTTCCTCCTCAGTCAGGAAAGTCAGTAGACCTGCAGGCCATGTCACTGTCAAGACTGAGGAGTCCTCTCCTAACCGGGATTCCTCCGTAGGATCCTAGTGTGGTACGCCTGCTGTTGCTGCCGCTGCTGTTGTTGCTGCTGGAAGTGGATCGTCATCCCAGAGAGGAAGTCGGAAGACCACTTGTACTACTTCCAGTAAGCAATTGACTGTCCAACAGTCCTTTGTGAGGAATATGAAATATGATAGCAGTCATCCTTTTGCAAAGTGGATAACTGAGGCCTCGACAGCTATGTTGGTGTTAGACGTGCGTCCGGTATCCGCCATTAGTTCAGTGGGACTTAGAAAATTGTTTGAGGTACTGTGTGCCCGGTATCAAATCCCATCTAAGTTCCAGTTCTCTAGGCAGGCGATACCGAGAATGTACACAGAAATCAGAAAAAGTGTCACCAGTGTCCTACAAAATGCGGTTGTATCCAGTGTCCACTTAACCACGGACATGTGGACAAGTGGAACAGGGCAGACTAAGCACTATATGACTGTAACAGCCCACTGGGTAGATGTATGGTCTCCTGCAGCAACAACAGCGGCGGCACCAGTAGCAGCATCTTGCAAATGCCAACTCGTTCCTAGACAGGCTACGCTATGTATCACCGCTTTCCTTAAGAGGCACAAAGCTGACAGCCTCTTACGGAAACTGAGGAACATCATCGCAGAATGGCTTACCCCAGTTGGACTCTCCTGGGGATTTGTGATATAGGACAACGCCACCAATATTGTGCGTGCATTACATCTGGGCAAATTCCAACATGTCAAATGTTTTGCACATACAATTAATTTGTGGTGCAGATTTTTTTGAAAAATGACAGGGGTGTGCAGGAGATGCTGTCGGTGGCCCGAAAAATTGCGGGCCACTTTTGGCATTCTGCCACTGCGTGCCGAAGACTGGAGCGCCAGCTAACACTCCTGAACCTGCCCCGCCATCAAGTGAAGCAAGAGGTGGTAACAAGGTGGAATTCAACACTTCAGAGGATGGAGGAGCAGCAAAGGATGGAGGAGCAGCAAAAGGCCATTCAAGCCTATACATCCACCTATGATATAGGCAAAGGAGGGGTAATGCACATGACCCAAGCGCAGTGGAGAATTATTTCCGTCTTGTGCAAGATTCTCCAACCCTTTGAACTTGCCACACGTTAAGTCAGTTCAGACACTGCCAGCTTGAGTCTGGTCATTCCCCTCATCAGGCTTTTGCAGAAGCAGCTGGAGAAATTGAAGGAGGAGCTAAGTCGGAGCAATTCCGCAAAGTATGTGGGACTTGTGGATGAATCCCTTCATTCACTTTGCCAGAATTCAAGGGTGGTCAATCTGTTGAAATCAGAGCACTACATTTTGGCCACCGTGCTCGATCCTAGGTTTACAGCCTACGTTGTATTTCTCTTTTCAGCAGACACAAGTCTGCAGTGGTGCAAGGACCTGCTAGTTAGTAAATTGTCAACTCAAGCAGAACATGACCCGTCAACAGCTCGTCCTTCAATTTCTCCCTCCACTGGGGCTGCAAGGAAAAGGATAAGATTTCCTAGCCCACCGCTGGCGTGATGCAAGGCAGTCAGGAGCGAAAGCTGACATCTGGTCCAGACTGAAGGACCTGCCAATGATTACTGACATGTCTACTGTCACTGCATATGATTCTGTCACCATTGAAAGAATGGTGGAGGATTATATCGGTGACAGCATCCAAGTAGGCATGTCAGACAGTCCGTATGTATACTGGCAGGAAAATGAGGCAATTTGGAGGCCCTTGCACAAACTGGCTTTATTTTACCTAAGTTGCCCCCTCCAGTGTGTACTCTGAAACAGTGTTTAGTGCAGCCGGTAACCTTGTCAGCGATCGGCGTAGGAGGTTACTTCCACTAAATGTGGAGAAGAAGATGTTCATCAAAATGAATTATAAATTCTTTCGGGAAGACCTTTACCAGCAATTGCCTCCAGAAAGTACACAGAAACCTGTGATGGTGGATTCCAGTGGGTACAAATACTCTGTGCGGAGGATGTACACAGTGAAAGGTGTGAGGAATCGGAGGATGAGGATGAGGTCGACATCTTGCCTCTGTAAGCCAGTTTGTGCAAAGAGAGATTGATTGCTTCGTTTTTGGTGGGGGCCCAAACAAACCAGTCATTTCAGCCACAGTCATGTGGCATACCCTGTCGCTGAAATGATTGGTTTGTTAAAGTGTGCATGTCCTGTTGATACAACATAAGGGTGGGTGGGAGGGCCCAAGTACAATTCCATCTTGCGCCTCTTTTTCTTCTTTGCATCATGTGCTGTTTGGGGCCTATTTTTTAAATCTGCCATCCTGTCTGTAACTGCAGTGCCACTCCTAGATGGGCCAGGTGTTTGTGCCGCACACTTGTGTCGCTTAGCTTGGCCATCCAGCTATGTAATTGCACCTATTTTTCTTCTTTGCATCATGTGCCGTTTGGGGACTAGTTTTTGAATAGTGTGATCTTGTCTGCAGTGCCACTCCTAGATGGGCCAGGTGTTTGTGCCGCACACTTGTGTCGCTTAGCTTAGTCATACAGCCACCTCGGTGCAACTTTTAGGCCTAAAAACAATATTGTGAGGTGTGAGGTGTTCAGAATAGACTGGAAATGAGTGGAAATGAATGTTATTGAGGTTAATAATACCGTAGGAGCAAAATTACCCCCAAATTGTGATTTTAGCTGTTTTTATGTTTTTTAAAAAAATCCATCCAGATCCAAAACCAAAACCAAAACACGAAAGGGTGGTTTTGGCAAAACCAAGCTAAAACCAAAACACGAAAGTGGAATTAGAACCAAAACACGAAAAGTGCCAGCCGCACATCTCTATGATGCACTAGCGGCTTATGCTGATTTAAACTTTATGCAGCATGCCTATATTCTGTGTGTGACCCTGGCTGGATCTGAATATGAAATGGTTTGTTACAGTGCTTTCCTAGAAAACACTGTAACGTACCAGTCCGTATGCAGATGCATATGCACAGAGAATGTAGGTATGCCGCATATCAATTTAAACAGCAGAGTCTGCTTGTGCATCCTATTTATATAGCAATGCAAATATGATGTATGTTTGGCAAAAAAAGATGCCCCGCACTAACGGAGTTGATCTGTCAGCTCACTCACACCAGGCATCTCCCGCTGCATGGTGTATTGCGGCAAGACCCCATATATACAGCCGATGTGATTAAGAACTATCTTCAGTGTAAAGAAGAACAATGGGGCAGATGTATTAAGGTTGGTTCTATATCGGAGGGGCTGAAGGGACCTTGTGACGTATTGAGGGGAGGAGCTACGTTACCAGGGGGAGGAGCTACGGGCGAACAGGGTACCCGAAAAGTACCCTCGCGGGCTCGCTTCGCTCGCCACGCTTCGGGCACGGTGGCTCGTTTCGCTCACCACCTAATTACTAAAAGTAATAGTTGGTGGCGTGGATAGTAGAGGAACTATCCCACTGGCCTAGCTCCTCCCCCTTGCGGCGTAACTCCTCCCCCTTACGGAAAAGGTCCCTTAGCCCACTTGATTCTAGCATCTACCGATGTATTAACCTGGAGAAGGCATAAGGAAATGATAAACCAGTGATATGTGCAAGGTGATAAAGGCACCAGCCAATCCGCTCGAATATGTAAATTAACAGTTAGGATTTGATTGGCTGGTGTCTTTATCACCTTGCACATATCACTGGTTTATCACTTCCTTATGCCTTTTCCAGGTTAATACATCTGCCCCAATGAGTCCTGGAAGTGATGATATGGCCCCCACAGAGCCCTGATCGCAAGATAATCAAGTCTTTCTGGGATGACTTGAAGAGACAGAAGGATCTGTGGTTAGTTCTCCAAGATGTTTGGAACATCTTCCCTGCCAAATTCCTTCAAAAGCGGTGTGCAAGTGTACCTATAAGAATTGATGCTGTTTTGAAGGCAAAGGGTAGTCACACCAAATATTGATTTCATGTAGATTTCACTTCTGTTCATTCACCTTGCATTTTGTTAATTGATAAAAATAACTTATTAACACTTCTTTCTAGAAAGCATTGTTACTTTACAGCATTTTTTCCACACCTGCCTAAAACAGTGCCGTGTATATATATATATACTGCTCAAAAAAATAAAGGGAACATTTAAACAACACAATGTAACTCCAAGTCAATCACACTTCTGTGAAATCAAATTGTCTACTTAGGAAGCAACACTGATTGACAATCAATTTCACATGCTGTTGTGCAAATGGAATAGACAACAGGTGGAAATTATAGGCAATTAGCAAGACACCCCCAATAAAGGAGTCGTTCTGCAGGTGGTGACCACAGACCACTTCTCAGCTCCTATGCTTTCTGGCTGATGTTTTGGTCACTTTTGAAAGCTGGCGGTGCTTTCACTCTAGTGGTAGCATGAGACGGAGTCTACAACCCACACAAGTGGCTCAGGTAGTGCAGCTCATTAAGGATGGCACATCAATGCAAGCTTTGGCAAGAAGGTTTGCTGTGTCTGTCAGCGTAGTGTCCAGAGCATGGAGGCGCTACCAGGAGACAGGCCAGTACATCTGGAGACGTGGAGGAGGCTGTAGGAGGGCAACAACCCAGCAGCAGGACCGCTACCTCCGCCTTTGTGCAAGGAGGAACAGGAGGAGCACTGCCATAGCCCTGCAAAATGACCTCCAGCAAGCCACAAATGTGCATGTGGCGCTTAACAATCATGTAGTATGAAACATTTAATAAAAATGCAAATAAAATACAATGCAACAACCTCCCGGGGGTGTGATACAATGTTAAAACATCACAATAATATTAGTAAACAATGTGGTATATCTAAATACCTGGTGTTTGATTAGAGCACTAGTTAGAAACGCATAATGAAGGTTCAATTACCAATGTTAACACGGGAGTCTCAGGTTTGAGCAGAGAGCAATATATACACACTAGAATGTGCAACTGCAGGATGTTTTCCAAATAAATAGCTCACAGTGGCGTGCCCACAGGTTGCTACCCGTGACCCGGGTTGAAATACGTTGTTCAGCCAATGTGAGCAAATGTTATAATAAATGGAAATATGTGCACCTGTTATCACTGGGCAGGAGCTTTCGATTCCTGCTCCCTGGTGCTGTCCCGTTAGCCAGGGAGATGTTGAACACCAGAGCCTCAGATATACCTGCCTTTTGAGAAAGACGCCTTGTTGGCGTTGAAACGCGTTAAGGAATACCGGACATTCTACGTGGATCGGTACCGCTGTGTACGTTTATCCCCCACCAGAGCCGTGCACGGGAACCCGGATTGACTGCTGCGGCTCGGGGATCCCAGTCCGCAGCTTCCAACCTACACGGCTCCAGCTACAGCCGCCTCTACACTGCCCGGCAGCACGAGCGACAGACGGGCCGCTGGTCAGTGCACTTGGCCTGACCTTTGCCATCATTCCGGCTCCAACAATTGTCGGTCTCCTTGCAGGGGGATACGGAGCTCTCGGATGCGGCAGCGTCTCGGTGAGGACGGCTAAATCAAGTTCCCCGTGCATCGCAGCACCGCTCTCCATCCATCGCTGAGGCTCTGGTGTTCAACATCTCCCTGGCTAACGGGACAGCACCAGGGAGCAGGAATCGAAAGCTCCTGCCCAGTGATAACAGGTGCATATATTTCCATTTATTATAACATTTGCTCACATTGGCTGAACAACGCATTTCAACCCGGGTCACGGGTAACAACCTGTGGGCACGCCACTGTGAGCTATGTATTTGGAAAACATCCTGCAGTTGCACATTCTAGTGTGTATATATTGCTCTCTGCTCAAACCTGAGACTCCTGTGTTAACATTGGTAATTGAACCTTCATTATGCGTTTCTAACTGGTGCTCTAATCAAACACCAGGTGTTTAGATATACCACATTGTTTATTAATATTATTGTGATGTTTTAACATTGTATCACACCCCCGGGAGGTAGTTGCATTGTATTTTATTTGCATTTTTATTAAATGTTTCATACTACATGATTGTTAAGCGCCACTTGGTTTTCTTTGGTATCTTTGTTTATTAAGGGATTGGCAATTCCCTTTTACAAGAGGCTGCTGACAATCATATTGCAGTTTCACTCACCTTAGCGCTTAGTGTACTCCCCTTTTTTTCTTACAAATGTGCATGTGCCTACTCAAACGATCAGAAACAGACTCCATGAGGGTGGTATGAGGGCCCGACGTCCACAGGTGGGGGTTGTGCTTACAGCCCAACACCGTGCAGGACATTTGGCATTTGCCAGAGAACACTAAGATTGGCAAATTCGCCACTGGTGCCCTGTGCTCTTCACAGATGAAAGCAGGTTCTCACTGAGCACATGTGACAGACGTGACATAGTCTGGAGACGCCAAGGAGAATGTTCAGCTGCCTGCAACATTCTCCAGCATGACCGGTTTGGCAGTGGGTCAGTAATGGTGTGGGGTGGCATTTCTTTGGGGGGCTGCACAGCCCTCCATGTGCTCACCAGAGGTAGCCTGACTGCCATTAGGTACCGAGATGAGATCCTCAGACCCCTTGTGAGACCATATGCTGGTGCGGGTGGCCCTGGGTTCCTCCTAATGCTAGACAATGCTAGACCTCATGTGGCTGGAGTGTGTCAGCAGTTCCAGCAAGACGAAGGCATTGATGCTATGGACTGGCCCGCCCGTTCCCCAGACCTGAATCCAATTGAGCACATCTGGGACATCATGTCTCGCTCCATCCACCAACGCCACGTTGCACCACAGACTGTCCAGGAGTTGGCGGATGCTTTAGTCCAGGTCTGGGAGGAGATCCCTCAGGAGACCATCCGCCACCTCATCAGGAGCATGCCCAGGCGTTGTAGGGAGGTCATACAGGCACGTGGAGGCCACACACACTACTGAGCCTCATTTTGACTTGTTTTAAGGACATTACATCAAAGTTGGATCAGCCTGTAGTGTGTTTTTCCACTTTAATTTTGAGTGTGACTCCAAATCCAGACCTCCATGGGTTAATAAATTTGATTTCCATTGATAATTTTTGTGTGATTTTGTTGACAGCACATTCAACTATGTAAAGAACAAAGTATTTAATAAGAATATTTCTTCATTCAGATCTAGGATGTGTTATTTTAGTGTTCCCTTTATTTTTTTGAGCAGTGCATATATATGTATATGTATGTGTATTTCTTGCCACTGTATTATTATTATTATTATTATTATTATTATTGTTATTATTATTACGTTTTATTTAGAAGGCGCCACAATTGTTTCACAGCGCCTTGACTAAAGATTGTGCATACAGAATATTTTTACGTTTGTTTCTAACAAGGTGCATGTGATAACATTTAATTACCTAATTTCTATAGTAGCTACTGTAACTAAAAGATATCAAACATACTGTGCAAAGAACAAATCCATATGATTGGCTCATTTAATTGTGTTTAAGTCAGAATTTTCTCAGGAGGCATTCCAAACAGAACATAACTTTAGCAAACTGCTATGAGTATTACACAGGTAGGGGTATTACTGATCCCAGTATGTACACATGTCTGTTGTCCAATTGACTATCAGCAGCAGTGGTGGAACTAGAGAATGGTGGACCCAGGTGCAACAATATGCATTGGACTGCCCATCTGGCAAATGCCAGAAGGGCTGATGGGCCGGTCCGGTCACGCAGAGAGCCATGAATGCCGCGCACAGTGCAGCCTCCGTCTCTCTGGTCTAGCTACCCCCGTCCAAAGCGTGCGTCTCCATGGAAATTGCGGAAATGAGTACAAGATCCCCTGACCCACGGTGCGCCCCCATGTGACGTGACGCGCGCCCCCCCTGAAGCGTGCATCAATATGGAAATGGCCCCTTTGACACCTAGCACGCCCCTATGGGTAGTGTCCACGCGCCTGCGCCCCTTCCAGCACTTGATGGTGTGTACATTTAGTGTAAATGCTGATTTACTTACAGGACTAAAAGCAATACTTTAAAAATACACTCAATACACTTTCAAATCGAGCCGCTGCGGCCGCTGTATGCAATCCTTAACCTACTTACTTATTACTCAGTTAGCGTACAAAGTCCCGTACCCTGTACGCACTTTGCGTACTAACGCTGCGACGGATGCACAAAGTACACGCGGTGCATACACACACAATGACACGCCATGAGCACTATGCAGCTTCACGTGTGTCTGAAATACACTTACAAATCTAGCAGGGAAAGAGACATGACACCAATTGTATTTAGGAAGTTGGGATCCGACCCGCCAACATATAATTGATAAAAAGGGGGTTACAACAAAGATACAATTACAATAACAGAAAACAGGCTACAGTCAATGGTACATACGTTAGTTCGCCTGCGCTTCCCGGTCCGGTCTTCAGTCATCAAGGTAGATGACCTTCAGAGACTGAGAGTGTGACTGGGCCTGCAGCTGGCTTTTTATACATTTGTCCAAAACCTAATACAATGGGAACTGTAATCTTTGTCCATTGGTCACAGGGATGGTCGTTTACAGTACAGGAGAGATCATAGGTTGGTTTGAATAGGTGGGCGATGTCTGGTCCAGGTGCACTTGCAGATGTTCTCCTCTGAGTTCCCGCCAAATATCAGGAGTACAGTAAATACAGTTGATATTAATAGTCTGCTCCTGCGCATAACTATTTGCAGGAGCATGCGATCTTCTGCAAACCAACACTGGAATATTGCTCTTAAAATACCCTACAGCTGGATACCAAACACCACCTCTTAACCTAATTCTGTCCCCTCCTATCCTGTAAAGGTGAATCCCTTTGTTATTATACCCTTTAAGCAAGTATAACTCGCTGGTGTGGTGCATGTAGAATATGTGTACCTTGTGCACTATGTGGATTTAATATGCAATGTGTTTTTATGGCTTTTCCATGCGATTACAAATACTACCGTAATTACTCATACCACACACTAATACGCAGGACCACGGGAGCGATCATACGCAAATTGCGAATATGTGCACGCACGGCAGAACAAGTACGCGCACGGAGGCCATCTGTGTGTAGTTTGTACATGATGTGTGTACTGAAATATTTTCGACTTCGACAGTCCACCCTTTTCGACTTTCAATACCAACAAATGGGGTGCACATTTAGTTGATGATACATGGAGGAGGAACATATGTGAATGTTACTATATGTGTATAACACCTGTCGACTATGTGTGCCATTAACTGAGGGTTGCAGAGATGAAGATAAGACATATATATATATATATATATATATATATATGTATATAAAATACATTCACAGAAGCATTTGGGTAGGGCTTACGTCTTTTCCGGTTGGATGTTTTCTGGGTAAGGGGGGAAACAGAGAAAAATGGGGAAAGAAACAGGCCATGAAATTCATTTGCAATCCTTATCATAACACTGTCTCTATGGATGGATCATAAATCAAATCTGCTGCTGTAACAGCGCTCTCGCTCTTTAGACTCATCAAATTTGTGCTGTGTTTGCGCCGCGTTAGAATTGGAACACACCTGAATATCAGGCCAATAATTATGTTGACTCCCAGGATACAAAGGAGAAACTTCCCCACACTCATAATAACATTCTGTGCCCACTCTCCTAACCCTGAGAGCCATTTGCGTGGGTTCAACCATGAGACCCAGCCAGTCAGTTCATTACCCACAGTTGCTAAGGTAAGATTGTGCTTCCTCCTGAACTCCCACTTCAACTGCAAGATCTCGTCCATCTTCTGATCGATGATCTCCGTGGGGTCGTCAGTGCTGTTTGTAATATACGTACAACACTTCACACCATATTGAGTTGCCAGGGTAACACAGTACCCACCTGTCACGGCTGTAACGTAATTAAGGACCATCCTGTGCTGGATCAGTTCCTTCTTGTAGGCTTGTAACTCCCTTCCCGTATACCTGAAGGTGTCATCATACATTTCGGTGATATTGTCTATCAAGTTCGCTAGCGCATGGATGTACCTATAATTTATAGTTCCTCTGGCAGTACGGGCGATATCTAATGTGAGAAGGAACTGAATCCCGGTGGATTCATGGATCAAATCAGAGGCTGCGTGCTCTGCCCTATCTATGAGGTGTCTCTTGATGATGTGTTCATAGTGGGTATGAGTATAAGGAGTCTGAGCACTGTGGTGAACGTCTTTCAGTTTGTCGTGGGTTATGGTCATCTCTGGTAGTACTTTCCCAATATAACACAATCCCTCAGAGCTCAGAGTAAGCCACTTGTACGCTTTCCTCCCACATATGAAATAGGCATCATCTGTGAGAACATAGGGGACAAAATGTAACATCACCATATTGCAAACCTTGCAGGTAAAGAAACCAATCCCTAGTTCCCTCATTTGTTCAGTACAAGTATCGGGCTGGATGATATGGGCACGATACTTTTCCAACCCACATGGTCTTGCTCCCACGTGTATACCTATACCGAAAAAACCTCCCACTGTTGGCTATCTTGCGTACAAGTTCAGAGTCAATAGGTGTCCTATCAGCTCTGTGTGAAAAAGTCATTGTCTGGTTATTCCAAGTCACTTCCCAATTTCCTGGTTTTCGGAAATTGGAAATATTAAAACACAACAGGGACCTATCTACGTTGTACTGGTGGAGCTTCAAGCTAGGGGGCCTAGATATATTGAATTTCTTGTCCACCGGTCTCCCACCCCATAATTCGAGTACCTCATCTATTGCTAAAGGGTATGGTACTAATCCTGACTTACTCTGTCCTTGAGGTACCTGTGAGCACACCCAACATTCTGTCTGGTTTAAGACCTTACCCACTAATGAGTGGTAATCACTAGAGATGAGCGCCGGAAATTTTTCGGGTTTTGTGTTTTGGTTTTGGGTTCGGTTCCGCGGCCGTGTTTTGGGTTCGACCGCGTTTTGGCAAAACCTCACCGAATTTTTTTTGTCGGATTCGGGTGTGTTTTGGATTCGGGTGTTTTTTTCCAAAAAACCTAAAAAACAGCTTAAATCATAGAATTTGGCGGTCATTTTGATCCCAAAGTATTATTAACCTCAAAAACCATAATTTCCACTCATTTTCAGTCTATTCTGAATACCTCACACCTCACAATATTATTTTTAGTCCTAAAATTTGCACCGAGGTCGCTGTGTGAGTAAGATAAGCGACCCTAGTGGCCGACACAAACACCGGGCCCATCTAGGAGTGGCACTGCAGTGTCACGCAGGATGGCCCTTCCAAAAAACCCTCCCCAAACAGCACATGACGCAAAGAAAAAAAGAGGCGCAATGAGGTAGCTGTGTGAGTAAGATTAGCGACCCTAGTGGCCGACACAAACACCGGGCCCATCTAGGAGTGGCACTGCAGTGTCACGCAGGATGTCCCTTCCAAAAAACCCTCCCCAAACAGCACATGACGCAAAGAAAAAAAGAGGCGCAATGAGGTAGCTGTGTGAGTAAGATAAGCGACCCTAGTGGCCGACACAAACACCGGGCCCATCTAGGAGTGGCACTGCAGTGTCACGCAGGATGTCCCTTCCAAAAAACCCTCCCCAAACAGCACATGACGCAAAGAAAAAGAAAAGAAAAAAGAGGTGCAAGATGGAATTGTCCTTGGGCCCTCCCACCCACCCTTATGTTGTATAAACAAAACAGGACATGCACACTTTAACCAACCCATCATTTCAGTGACAGGGTCTGCCACACGACTGTGACTGATATGACGGGTTGGTTTGGACCCCCCCCAAAAAAGAAGCAATTAATCTCTCCTTGCACAAACTGGCTCTACAGAGGCAAGATGTCCACCTCATCATCACCCTCCGATATATCACCGTGTACATCCCCCTCCTCACAGATTATCAATTCGTCCCCACTGGAATCCACCATCTCAGCTCCCTGTGTACTTTGTGGAGGCAATTGCTGCTGGTCAATGTCTCCGCGGAGGAATTGATTATAATTCATTTTAATGGACATCATCTTCTCCACATTTTCTGGATGTAACCTCGTACGCCGATTGCTGACAAGGTGAGCGGCGGCACTAAACACTCTTTCGGAGTACACACTTGTGGGAGGGCAACTTAGGTAGAATAAAGCCAGTTTGTGCAAGGGCCTCCAAATTGCCTCTTTTTCCTGCCAGTATAAGTACGGACTGTGTGACGTGCCTACTTGGATGCGGTCACTCATATAATCCTCCACCATTCTATCAATGTTGAGAGAATCATATGCAGTGACAGTAGACGACATGTCCGTAATCGTTGTCAGGTCCTTCAGTCCGGACCAGATGTCAGCATCAGCAGTCGCTCCAGACTGCCCTGCATCACCGCCAGCGGGTGGGCTCGGAATTCTGAGCCTTTTCCTCGCACCCCCAGTTGCGGGAGAATGTGAAGGAGGAGATGTTGACAGGTCGCGTTCCGCTTGACTTGACAATTTTGTCACCAGCAGGTCTTTCAACCCCAGCAGACTTGTGTCTGCTGGAAAGAGAGATCCAAGGTAGGCTTTAAATCTAGGATCGAGCACGGTGGCCAAAATGTAGTGCTCTGATTTCAACAGATTGACCACCCGTGAATCCTTGTTAAGCGAATTAAGGGCTCCATCCACAAGTCCCACATGCCTAGCGGAATCGCTCCGTGTTAGCTCCTCCTTCAATGTCTCCAGCTTCTTCTGCAAAAGCCTGATGAGGGGAATGACCTGACTCAGGCTGGCAGTGTCTGAACTGACTTCACGTGTGGCAAGTTCAAAGGGCATCAGAACCTTGCACAACGTTGAAATCATTCTCCACTGCGCTTGAGACAGGTGCATTCCACCTACTATATCGTGCTCAATTGTATAGGCTTGAATGGCCTTTTGCTGCTCCTCCAACCTCTGAAGCATATAGAGGGTTGAATTCCACCTCGTTACCACTTCTTGCTTCAGATGATGGCAGGGCAGGTTCAGTAGTTTTTGGTGGTGCTCCAGTCTTCTGTACGTGGTGCCTGTACGCCGAAAGTGTCCCGCAATTCTTCTGGCCACCGACAGCATCTCTTGCACGCCCCTGTCGTTTTTTAAAAAATTCTGCACCACCAAATTCAAGGTATGTGCAAAACATGGGACGTGCTGGAATTTGCCCATATTTAATGCACACACAATATTGCTGGCGTTGTCCGATGCCACAAATCCACAGGAGAGTCCAATTGGGGTAAGCCATTCCGCGATGATCTTCCTCAGTTGCCGTAAGAGGTTTTCAGCTGTGTGCGTATTCTGGAAAGCGGTGATACAAAGCGTAGCCTGCCTAGGAAAGAGTTGGCGTTTACGAGATGCTGCTACTGGTGCCGCCGCTGCTGTTCTTGCGGCGGGAGTCCATACATCTACCCAGTGGGCTGTCACAGTCATATAGTCCTGACCCTGCCCTGCTCCACTTGTCCACATGTCCGTGGTTAAGTGGACATTGGGTACAACTGCATTTTTTAGGACACTGGCGAGTCTTTTTCTGACGTCCGTGTACATTCTCGGTATCGCCTGCCTAGAGAAGTGGAACCTAGATGGTATTTGGTAACGGGGGCACACTGCCTCAATAAATTGTCTAGTTCCCTGTGAACTAACGGCGGATACCGGACGCACGTCTAACACCAACATAGTTGTCAAGGCCTCAGTTATCCGCTTTGCAGCAGGATGACTGCTGTGATATTTCATCTTCCTCGCAAAGGACTGTTGAACAGTCAATTGCTTACTGGAAGTAGTACAAGTGGGCTTACGACTTCCCCTCTGGGATGACCATCGACTCCCAGCAGCAACAACAGCAGCGCCAGCAGCAGTAGGCGTTACACGCAAGGATGCATCGGAGGAATCCCAGGCAGGAGAGGACTCGTCAGAATTGCCAGTGACATTGCCTGCAGGACTATTGGCATTCCTGGGGAAGGAGGAAATTGACACTGAGGGAGTTGGTGGGGTGGTTTGCGTGAGCTTGGTTACAAGAGGAAGGGATTTACTGGTCAGTGGACTGCTTCCGCTGTCACCCAAAGTTTTTGAACTTGTCACTGACTTATTATGAATGCGCTGCAGGTGACGTATAAGGGAGGATGTTCCGAGGTGGTTAACGTCCTTACCCCTACTTATTACAGCTTGACAAAGGGAACACACGGCTTGACACCTGTTGTCCGCATTTCTGGTGAAATACTTCCACACCGAAGAGCTGATTTTTTTGGTATTTTCACCAGGCATGTCAACGGCCATATTCCTACCATGGACAACAGGTGTCTCCCCGGGTGCCTGACTTAAACAAACCACCTCACCATCAGAATCCTCCTGGTCAATTTCCTCCCCAGCGCCAGCAACACCCATATCCTCCTCATCCTGGTGTACTTCAACACTGACATCTTCAATCTGACTATCAGGAACTGGACTGCGGGTGCTCCTTCCATCACTTGCAGGGGGCGTGCAAATGGTGGAAGGCGCATGCTCTTCACGTCCAGTGTTGGGAAGGTCAGGCATCGCAACCGACACAATTGGAGTCGGACTCTCCTTGTGGATTTGGGATTTCGAAGAACGCACAGTTCTTTGCGGTGCTACTGCTTTTGCCAGCTTTAGTCTTTTCATTTTTCTAGCGAGAGGCTGAGTGCTTCCATCCTCATGTGAAGCTGAAACACTAGCCATGAACATAGGCCAGGGCCTCAGCCGTTCCTTGCCACTCCGTGTGGTAAATGGCATATTGGCAAGTTTACGCTTCTCCTCCGACAATTTTATTTTAGGTTTTGGAGTCCTTTTTTTACTGATATTTGGTGTTTTGGATTTGACATGCTCTGTACTATGACATTGGGCATCGGCCTTGGCAGACGACGTTGCTGGCATTTCATCGTCTCGGCCATGACTAGTGGCAGCAGCTTCAGCACGAGGTGGAAGTGGATCTTGATCTTTCCCTAATTTTGGAACCTCAACATTTTTGTTCTCCATATTTTAATAGGCACAACTAAAAGGCACCTCAGGTAAACAATGGAGATGGATGGATTGGATACTAGTATACAATTATGAACGGGCTGCCGAGTGCCGACACAGAGGTAGCCACAGCCGTGAACTACCGCACTGTACTGTGTCTGCTGCTAATATATAGACTGGTTGATAAAGAGATAGTATACTCGTAACTAGTATGTATGTATAAAGAAAGAAAAAAAAACCACGGTTAGGTGGTATATACAATTATGGACGGGCTGCCGAGTGCCGACACAGAGGTAGCCACAGCCGTGAACTACCGCACTGTACTGTGTCTGCTGCTAATATATAGACTGGTTGATAAAGAGATAGTATACTCGTAACTAGTATGTATGTATAAAGAAAGAAAAAAAAACCACGGTTAGGTGGTATATACAATTATGGACGGGCTGCCGAGTGCCGACACAGAGGTAGCCACAGCCGTGAACTACCGCACTGTACTGTGTCTGCTGCTAATATATAGACTGGTTGATAAAGAGATAGTATACTCGTAACTAGTATGTATGTATAAAGAAAGAAAAAAAAACACGGTTAGGTGGTATATACAATTATGGACGGGCTGCCGAGTGCCGACACAGAGGTAGCCACAGCCGTGAACTACCGCACTGTACTGTGTCTGCTGCTAATATATAGACTGGTTGATAAAGAGATAGTATACTCGTAACTAGTATGTATGTATAAAGAAAGAAAAAAAAACCACGGTTAGGTGGTATATACAATTATGGACGGGCTGCCGAGTGCCGACACAGAGGTAGCCACAGCCGTGAACTACCGCACTGTACTGTGTCTGCTGCTAATATATAGACTGGTTGATAAAGAGATAGTATACTCGTAACTAGTATGTATGTATGTATAAAGAAAGAAAAAAAAACCACGGTTAGGTGGTATATACAATTATGGACGGGCTGCCGAGTGCCGACACAGAGGTAGCCACAGCCGTGAACTACCGCACTGTACTGTGTCTGCTGCTAATATAGACTGGTTGATAAAGAGATAGTATACTCGTAACTAGTATGTATGTATAAAGAAAGAAAAAAAAACCACGGTTAGGTGGTATATACAATTATGGACGGGCTGCCGAGTGCCGACACAGAGGTAGCCACAGCCGTGAACTACCGCACTGTACTGTGTCTGCTGCTAATATAGACTGGTTGATAAAGAGATAGTATACTCGTAACTAGTATGACTATAAAGAAAGAAAAAAAAACCACGGTTAGGTGGTATATACAATTATGGACGGGCTGCCGAGTGCCGACACAGAGGTAGCCACAGCCGTGAACTACCGCACTGTACTGTGTCTGCTGCTAATATATAGACTGGTTGATAAAGAGATAGTATACTCGTAACTA
Source organism: Pseudophryne corroboree (assembly GCF_028390025.1). Classification (NCBI taxonomy): domain Eukaryota; kingdom Metazoa; phylum Chordata; class Amphibia; order Anura; family Myobatrachidae; genus Pseudophryne; species Pseudophryne corroboree. Next base: position 649,957,456 of record NC_086449.1, read on the forward strand.
GTATGTATGTATAAAGAAAGAAAAAAAAACCACGGTTAGGTGGTATATACAATTATGGACGGGCTGCCGAGTGCCGACACAGAGGTAGCCACAGCCGTGAACTACCGCACTGTACTGTGTCTGCTGCTAATATAGACTGGTTGATAAAGAGATAGTATACTCGTAACTAGTATGACTATAAAGAAAGAAAAAAAAACCACGGTTAGGTGGTATATACAATTATGGACGGGCTGCCGAGTGCCGACACAGAGGTAGCCACAGCCGTGAACTACCGCACTGTACTGTGTCTGCTGCTAATATATAGACTGGTTGATAAAGAGATAGTATACTCGTAACTAGTATGTATGTATAAAGAAAGAAAAAAAAACCACGGTTAGGTGGTATATACAATTATGGACGGGCTGCCGAGTGCCGACACAGAGGTAGCCACAGCCGTGAACTACCGCACTGTACTGTGTCTGCTGCTAATATAGACTGGTTGATAAAGAGATAGTATACTCGTAACTAGTATGTATGTATAAAGAAAGAAAAAAAAAACACGGTTAGGTGGTATATACAATTATGGACGGGCTGCCGAGTGCCGACACAGAGGTAGCCACAGCCGTGAACTACCGCACTGTACTGTGTCTGCTGCTAATATATAGACTGGTTGATAAAGAGATAGTATACTCGTAACTAGTATGTATGTATAAAGAAAGAAAAAAAAACCACGGTTAGGTGGTATATACAATTATGGACGGGCTGCCGAGTGCCGACACAGAGGTAGCCACAGCCGTGAACTACCGCACTGTACTGTGTCTGCTGCTAATATATAGACTGGTTGATAAAGAGATAGTATACTCGTAACTAGTATGTATGTATAAAGAAAGAAAAAAAAACCACGGTTAGGTGGTATATACAATTATGGACGGGCTGCCGAGTGCCGACACAGAGGTAGCCACAGCCGTGAACTACCGCACTGTACTGTGTCTGCTGCTAATATAGACTGGTTGATAAAGAGATAGTATACTCGTATCTAGTATGTATGTATAAAGAAAGAAAAAAAAACCACGGTTAGGTGGTATATACAATTATGGACGGGCTGCCGAGTGCCGACACAGAGGTAGCCACAGCCGTGAACTACCGCACTGTACTGTGTCTGCTGCTAATATAGGCCCTCATTCCGAGTTGTTCGCTCGCAAGGCGAATGTAGCAGAGTTACACACGCTAAGCCGCCGCCTACTGGGAGTGAATCTTAGCTTCTTAAAATTGCGACCGACGTACGCGCAATATTGCGATTACAAACGAGTTAGCAGTTTCAGAGTAGCTCCAGACTTACTCTGCCTGTGCGATCATTTCAGTGCTTGTCGTTCCTGGTTGACGTCACAAACACACCCAGCGTTCGCCCAGGCACTCCCACCGTTTCTCCGGCCACTCCTGCGTTTTTTCCGGAAACGGTAGCGTTTTCAGCCACACGCCCCTGAAACGCCGTGTTTCCGCCCAGTAACACCCATTTCCTGTCAATCACATTACGATCGCCGGAGCGAAGAAAAAGCCGTGAGTAAAAATACTTTCTTCATAGTAAAGTTACTTGGCGCAGTCGCAGTGCGAACATTGCGCATGCGTACTAGGCGGATTTTCACTGCGATGCGATGAAAAATACCGAGCGAACAACTCGGAATGAGGGCCATAGACTGGTTGATAAAGAGATAGTATACTCGTAACTAGTATGACTATAAAGAAAGAAAAAAAAACCACGGTTAGGTGGTATATACAATTATGGACGGGCTGCCGAGTGCCGACACAGAGGTAGCCACAGCCGTGAACTACCGCACTGTACTGTGTCTGCTGCTAATATAGACTGGTTGATAAAGAGATAGTATACTACTAATATTATATATACTGGTGGTCAGGTCACTGGTCACTAGTCACACTGGCAGTGGCACTCCTGCAGCAAAAGTGTGCACTGTTTAATTTTAATATAATATTATGTACTCCTGGCTCCTGCTATAACCTATAACTGGCACTGCAGTGCTCCCCAGTCTCCCCCACAATTATAAGCTGTGTGAGCTGAGCACAGTCAGATATATATATACATTGATGCAGCACACTGGGCTGAGCAGTGCACACAGATATGGTATGTGACTGAGTCACTGTGTGTATCGTTTTTTTCAGGCAGAGAACGGATATATTAAATAAAACAAACAACTGCACTGTCTGGTGGTCACTGTGGTCGTCAGTCACTAAACTGCACTCTCTTCTACAGTATCACAGCCTCAGGTCAATCTCTCTCTCTCTCTCTCAACCCTAATCTAAATGGAGAGGACGCCAGCCACGTCCTCTCCCTATCAATCTCAATGCACGTGTGAAAATGGCGGCGACGCGCGGCTCCTTATATAGAATCCGAGTCTCGCGAGAATCCGACAGCGTCATGATGACGTTCGGGCGCGCTCGGGTTAACCGAGCAAGGCGGGAGGATCCGAGTCTGCTCGGACCCGTGAAAAAAACATGAAGTTCGTGCGGGTTCGGATTCAGAGAAACCGAACCCGCTCATCTCTAGTAATCACTCAATGGATGTCGGTCCATGTCGATATTAATGTTGGACTTACATCTCTGGATGCACCCATCTTCGACTATGTTCTCACAATTCTTACAAATACAATATTCATCAGACAATAACCCTTCACATTGCCTCCGAGCCCCGTGACTACCAGAGCGCTTACTGATACCAGCCTTTACTCGAGTGATGTGCTGCTCCTGAGATCCTACAAATTTGTACTCGTCATCAGAACCCATTCCAGATCCTTGTTCGACCTCTCTGGGACCCTCACCAAAACAAATTGTCCTGAGCAAAAACAATATTACTAGCAGAACCCGAAACGCAGTCTCTTGTAATAGATCCAATTCGTTAGGGGAAAGAAGGAAAATAAGGAGGAGAAAAGAAAGGAAAATACAGGGGGGGGGTGAAAAAAGAAAATGGTGCGACAACCGTCCTTGATCTTGTTGCTCTCCACGCTCAGGTGCCGTTCAACAGTCCTGCCTCTCAGCTTTCCTGGAATAGACTCTCTAGTGATATGAGGTTCTCTTCACCTTGCTCTTTGTCACGAGATTTCTCCGGGTCAGCGAACTGACCCAAGTCTCTCTTTCAGCGACCTTTAATGCTGTAGTGCTGGTTAACAAGACTTGATATGGTCCTTCCCACCTGTTAATGAGGCAACCTGAGCGTAGAAAATTTTGTATCATTACATAAGTCCCAGGTTCAATGTCATGACAATTACTGTTCGGTAGGTCAGGAATCACCAGCTTTAGATTTCTTTGTTGATTTCTCAGCTGCAGGCTCATCCTAACCAAATATTTCACAGTTATTTCATTATTGCATTTCACATCATCCTGGGGGTCTATCATTACATGAGGTTGTCGAACAAAAAGGAGTTCAAAGGGTGATAAGTTTAGCGGTGACCTGGGAGTGGTTCTGATGCTGTACAATACTAGTGGCAAAGCTTCTGGCCACAACAATCCAGTTTCAGCCATCACTTTGCTCAGCTTGTTCTAGCTAGTGCTATTCATTCTTTCCACCTTTGCACTCGCCTGTGGCCGGTACGGAGTATGTAGCTTGCTATTAATTCCCATCAGTTTGCACATGACCTGAAAGACTTCACTTGTAAAATGGGTACCCCTATCACTTTCGATCATTCTAGGGATACCTTATCTGCACACAAATTCCTGCACAATTTTCTTTGCAGTGAACGTAGCAGTATTTGTGGCAGCAGGGAATGCTTCTACCCAGTTGGAAAACACATCAGTACATACTAACACATATTTAAAATTCCTACAGGGTGGTAACTGTATGAAGTCGATTTGTATTACCTGAAAAGGTCCGTATGTAGGAGGGATATGGGATGGCTCTGTTGGTATTGTCTTACCAATATTCTTCCTCAAGCAAGTAAGACATGTCATTGCTCTCTTACCTGCATGGGAAGAGAATCCTGGCGCACTCCAGTAGGCTCTTACCAGCTTGCACATACCCTCTTTGCCCAGATGAGTCAGACCGTGTGTCGCCTCAGCTAGACTTGGAAGATATGCTCTGGGGGCCACTGGCTTACCGTGTCCATCTGTCCAAAGTCCTGAGGACTCCTGACCATACCACTTCGACTTCCACACCGCCTTTTCCTGTAGGGAACACAAGTTTTGCATCTCAATTAGGTGCTGTGTGTTGACTGTGTTAAATGTCATCAATGGTGTGATGTTTGTTTGTATGGTGGTGCTTGCTGCTGATTTAGCAGCTTCGTCTGCCCGGCTGTTACCAAATGAGATTGGGTCTTGGTTGTAAGTGTGTGCTTTACACTTGATAAAAACCACTCTGTCTGGTTCCTGTATTGCTGTCAGAAGCCTTTTGATGTGGGACGCATGCGCTACAGGTGTACCAGCTGCCGTCATTAAATTTCTGAGGCGCCATAGGGCCCCAAAATCATGCACCACTCCAAAAGCATACCTAGAGTCTGTGTATATATTAGCTGACTTACCTTTGGCTAACTCGCATGCTCGGGTCAGAGCTACCAGCTCAGCGACTTGTGCTGAGTGTGGTGGGCCCAGGGGTTCAGCTTCTATGATACCTTTGTCATCTACAACTGCATATCCAGTGCACAGGTCTCCCGATTCCGTCTGTCTGTGGCAACTACCGTCAGTGTAGAAGGTAAAGTCTACTCCTTCCAGTGGGTTGTCACTGATGTCAGGTCTCGCAGTGAAAGTTTGGTTCAGGTATTCCATACAATCATGAGTATCAGAATCTGCACTAAATCCCTTCACCATCGTTCTTATACTCCACCCTTTGTGCATGACCAGGCACACTTGGCAAGTAGGTTGCAGGATTTGGTGAGCTGCATCTCTTAATGGTGATGTTTACAGGGGCCATCAGTGATAATTCCCACTTTGTAAACCGAGCAGATGAGACATGTCTAGTTTGGGCGGAGTTTAGTAAGGCTGATACTGCATGAGGTGTATGAATGGTCAAGTTGTGTCCTAACACTACGTCCTCGCTTTTACATACCAGCAAAGCTATCGCTGCAACACTTCGCAAGCAAGTGGGGAGAGACCGTGCTACCCGTGTCCAACTGTGCACTGTAGTAGGCTACCGGTCTGCTGGCATCACCATGTCTCTGTGTTAAGACTCCTGCCGCACACCCAGCACTTTCAGTACCGTACAATTCAAAGGGCTTTTCATAATCTGGCATACCTAATGTGATAGACACTGTTTTAGCCTCTCAAACGCCAGTTCAGACTCATCTGTTTGAGCGATCCGTTTCGGTTTGCTCGAAGAGACCATTTCTTGCAAAGGTAAAGCCAGTATGGAGAACCCCAGAATCCAGTTATGACAGTACCCACACATTCCAAGGAAAGTGTGGATCTGTTGCTGAGTTTGTGGCAGGGTCATGTCACGAATCGCCTGTATTCTATCAGCGGTCAGGTGCCTAAGTCCTTGTGTCAAGCAGTGTCCCAAGTATTTGACCCTGGTCCGGCACAACTGCAACTTATCCTTTGAAACCTTGTGTCCTGCCTGGGAAAGATGAAACAGAAGCTGTTCCGTATCTTTCATGGACGATTCGAATGAGTCTGAACACAACAACAAGTCATCGACATACTGTATTAGCACTGATCCACTCTCAGGTTGAAAGGATTGTAAACAGTCATGCAAGGCTTGGGAGAAAATACTCGGGCTGTCAATGAAACCTTGGGGGAGACGAGTCCAGGTGTACTGTACTCCCCTGTACGTAAAGGCAAAAAGGTATTGGCTGTCAGGGAGAAGAGGGACAGAAAAGAAAGCAGAACAGAGGTCAATGACAGTGAAGAATTTTGCTGTAGAGGGAATTTGCATAAGGATGACAGCTGGATTGGGCACTACGGCGAATTGGCTCTCAACTATTTTGTTTATCCCCCTTAGATCCTGCACTAGCCTGTAACCCCTCCCCCCACTCTTTTTCACAGGGAAGATGGGGCTATTGGCGGTGCTGGATGTCCTGACTAGGATACCCTGCTGTAGCAGCCGCTCTATGACGGGGTACACTCCTAATTCTACCTCTGGCTTCAGAGGACATTGAGGGATTTTTGGAGCTATCCTGCCATCTTTTACTTGTACTGCTACTGGAGCTACATTCGCCATCAATCCAGTGTCCTGTCCATCTTTGGTCCAAAGGGAACCCGGTATTTGCAAGATCATTTCCTCTACCTTTGATGGACACTTGTCTATAACAGTAGAGTGCGACATTAGTCTTTGAAGGGTGTCTAATATATCTTGAGCATGGTTCTCAGGTATATCCAAGAAGACACCCTCAGGAGTACAGTATATGACACACCGAATTTTACACGATAAGTCTCTGCCGAGAAGATTAGTCAGAGCCGATGCAGCCAACAGGAAAGAATGTTTGGTTTGCAAGGGCCCTATCGTAATCTCTGCAGGTCTACTCAAAGGGTATTGTTGCACCTTTCCTGTTACTCCCATTGCCGAAATCGTTTTACTCATGGTTTTTACACCTGATGTGGAATTCAACACTGATCTGGCCACCCCTGTATCTACAAGGAAAGGTAATGGTACACCAGCTACATCAACCATGACCTCTGGTTCACTACCAAGGCTAGCAATCAACTTCACTGGCTGCAGACTACAGGTGTGACCCAACACCTATTGTGTAGTGGGACCCTCCCGCAGTGCATTGGCAGCTACAATATGTGAGGGGGGTAGCTGTGATTTTCGGAGATATTTAAATTGAAGTGTAGCGCTCAGTCCTGGCTAATAATTTTGCTTATCTATGCTATATGTGAAACTAGTGTTGTCTGTAAGTACCCTTGGGTTAAATATAGCCACACCTATACGATTTAGTGATAGCTATTGTATAGGTCTATGAGTTCACAGGTTAGTCGCAATAGATTTCCAAAAAATGCCCACATGTAACTGGTTAATGTTATAAATGACAAGTTTTAATGGTTAACATAGGTACTAACTGTACCGCTATGTTTATTGTGATATGGGCAAAAAAAAGTAAAAAATAAATAAAATTAATATAAAATAAAACAAAAATAGTACTAATATAAGGTTAGAAAAATAGAAAGGTGATATACTGAAATAGTTACTAGATAATAGTACTCTTTGTCTTTAAGTTCATTAAGACTGTGCTGCAGCCTGCGGCGTCCCGCACAGCTGCTGGTAAGTCTTTTGTTTGTGGTAAAGTTAAAATTCCGTGCTGCACTGTTAAATTCGATGCATAAATATAAACACAGTCTTTCGATGTCTTCACGGTGTGGAGAGCTTAGGGTTAAACAAGGATAAAGTAAGGTTGCTCCGGACTGGTCTTCTTCTCTAGTCTCAGCTTCTCATGGTGTGTCCTGGTATAGACGCACCTGAGAGCTAGAGGGTTCGAGTGGCTGACCTGCCTAGGGTGAGGGGGAAACTCGGTCAGCGCTCTACGGAGCAGCTTAACGAGTGACACCCGCCGCATACGGAGACTCACCTTGTGCCTTCTCCTGTTTCTCCGCCGCACACCGTCACCGGCTTCCTCTCTTGGTCCTCCGTCTGTTGCTAGTAGTGGACCCACTACTCCCAGAGGAAGGCCCTAGAGGCTGAAACGCGTTGGAGCTACGACACTGCCGTTCAGAATCACAATACACAAGACTACAGTAAGCGCTGACCACGGAACAGAGACCCAGTCATGTGATCGGGGAAACCCGGAAACCAACCATGCTGCCTAGCAACAGACGGAGGACCAAGAGAGGAAGCCGGTGACGGTGTGCGGCGGAGAAACAGGAGAAGGCACAAGGTGAGTCTCCGTATGCGGCGGGTGTCACTCGTTAAGCTGCTCCGTAGAGTGCTGACCGAGTTTCCCCCTCACCCTAGGCAGGTCAGCCACTCGAACCCTCTAGCTCTCAGGTGCGTCTATACCAGGACACACCATGAGAAGCTGAGACTAGAGAAGAAGACCAGTCCGGAGCAACCTTACTTTATCCTTGTTTAACCCTAAGCACTCCACACCGTGAAGACATCGAAAGACTGTGTTTATATTTATGCATCGAATTTAACAGTGCAGCACGGAATTTTAACTTTACCACAAACAAAAGACTTACCAGCAGCTGTGCGGGACGCCGCAGGCTGCAGCACAGACTTAATGAACTTAAAGACAAAGAGTACTATTATCTAGTAACTCTTTCAGTATATCACCTTTCTATTTTTCTAACCTTATATTAGTACTATTTTTGTTTTATTTTATATTAATTTTATTTATTTTTTACTTTATTTTGCCCATATCACAATAAACATAGCGGTACAGTTAGTACCTATGTTAACCATTAAAACTTGTCATTTATAACATTAACCAGTTACATGTGGGCATTTTTTGGAAATCTATTGCGACTAATCTGTGAACTCATAGACCTATACAATAGCTATCACTATATCGTATAGGTGTGGCTATATTTAACCCAAGGGTACTTACAGACAACACTAGTTTCACATATAGCATAGATAAGCAAAATTATTAGCCAGGACTGAGCGCTACACTTCAATTTAAATATTTCTGCAATTAGTAGTCTGGTCGCCTACAAGTGTTAGCAGCTCGTCCACACATTAGGATCTCAGTGCGCAGATAATCCAACAACAGTGATTTTTCGGAGGCCTGCCAGTCCCTCCTTGGTGGGTACCTCCTTGTTTCCCCTCTATGTGGCTCGTAATCTCTTCTATATGGTCCCTGATCCCAATTATGTGAATTGTAGTGTGGCTCGTATTCAGGTCTAGGGGGTCTGTATACATTATGTGTCCCTTTATTCCTACAGTCCCTTGCAAAATGTCCTTCTTTATTACAATAGAAACATACTATTGACCGTGACTTACCATCAGGGGTCTGGGGTTTTGGCTGATAAGACTTTCCAGTAAGAGCCTGTATACTCACCGTCATCAGCTTATCCCCTTGCGACTCCCTGTGTTTACTGATGTTCCGATCATGCTCGACAGCGGACTCTCTCAACGCAGCCACCAAAATACCCCTCCAGTTAGGTAGAGAGGTTTGCACCCTTGTCCTCAGTGCCTCCTTTAACCCGTCCATTAATACAGAGACAGCTACCTCCCTGTGATGTGCATTATCCTTAATATCCTTGACCCCAGTGTATCTAGCTATTTCCTGCAGTGGTCATTGGAAATATTCTGACACCATTTCACCTTCTTTTTGTCTTATGGAGAAGATTTTATTCCATTTAACAACAGTAGGGAAATACACTCCTAATTGCAGGTTGATTTGCCATACATTCTCCTGATTGTATTCATCAGTGAGAGGTACCTCTGCGTCTAACTTACAATCCGTTATGAATTTCGTGATGTCAATATTTGAGGGTAAACACACCCGTAGCACTGTTTGACAATCTTTATTTGTGGGCTCGTGGGCGTTACCTAACTCTTTAATGAACCTCTGGCATCTTTTCTGGGATCGGGGAATTCTGACATAATTGACCTTAACTCTGCTCGGGACCAAGGGCAATGTTCCTGATGTGAGTCACTCCCTGACTGTCAGTCTTCCCATTGGGGACTGCAATCACCCTGACAGGATTTAGTTCAACTATTTCATTTTGACTTGATTCTATAATGCGGGGAGCTATTGTCTCTGCATAGTGTGTGGTACCGTACTTACCAATGGACACAACCTCACTCACCCCTCCGCTGGGGGGCATCGCTACTACTCTTGGTGGTTGGGCCGTGCCCACCTGGGTGTCCTGTATTGTGGCTGCTAGAGAGAGCTCCGATATCGTGCTGGGCTCATCTTCCTGCTCACAATCCTGGGGAAAATTTAAGATGGGATACAACTGGCAAGGGTTAGGATTAACATATTTATCTATTACTTTCCTATCTTTTACTGATGCACCATTGCTTGTAGCCAATTTCTCCTCATCAATATATGGTGGTGGTGGTGCGCTCACAATCGCTTTCCCGACAGATTTGGAACTTGCTGTGCAAGCTAATTCCTTCTGCACCTCCCCCTCTTACTGCCACAAGTTTAAACAATTTGTATGCCTGACCCTTTGTTTTCTGGATTTAATCAGACATATTTTAATCCTTATGTTCTGTAACACCTCTGATTCAAAGCTACCCACCTTTGGGAATGGGGCCCTATCTTCCGCAGTCATATGTACCCACTCATTGCAAAAAGCCTCTGAGTGTGAACCATATTTCTCACACATAATAAACCTAGCTGACCCTGTCGGCCGCAATTCTGACCTTCTCGGTCCCAACTCTTTAGCCTGAACCCTAGCTACCAAACGCCCACTGCTTGTGCAATTGGATCCCATCGCGGACTTTTTGCCTATAAATGCAATCCATAAATGCACAACACAATAGACGGTAAAAGACACCTAACACTTTCACTCGCTCCTTCTCCGCTGACGTACCACGACTCACTCCAATAGTGACCACCGCGTACCCAGTGAGGCCCTAACTGGCTTCTATTCACTGGAAGTTTTAGGAGTAACTTACCTTTTCCAGTGAATATCTACCGTTGAAGATTTTCCTGAGAGAAACCAGCGAAAACTTCCCTTTTTGACTTACACAAATCACACTTGTGTATGCTCTACACTGCGCTAATGATACCACGATTTTACGCAAAAGCTCGTAAAGGGGTATCAAGTTGCGCTATGTATTGCACCCACAAACATGCGGTCCAATCGCACAGTGTATAGGTACTTGTTACCTATCCGCCCTACGACCACTGGAATTGAATATACAAGCTGTGATCCTCAGCCGGAGCGTAATAAAAAACCTTTAAACTTCAATTCAGAATTTCTATACTTCTGCACAATGCACAATTCTATATCATGCTCTTCTACAAATCTCACGATTTGCATATTATCTCTATCTATATTAACATAAGTCAGCTGCCTCACGCCACCAAGCCTCCAATTACTTGGTGTACCACGGGACCCGAATTTCCGGGGTTCAAATCCTCTCACTCCACTTTCACTCACTCAAATACACTTTGTTTTTCTTTTCTGTACAGAAAATTTTTACTCCCTTAGGTTGGCCGCTTTACCCCAGAGGTACTTACAGTTTTTAAACTAAATCTTTTTTAAGGTAACCTGTTTTTGAAATCGGATAGTTATGTGCTATTGTATTAAATGTATACTATTTCGCCTTTAATTGAACAAATATCGTGTGCTTTGTACTTAGCGTCCGTATTCCTACGCAACCTTGTGTAAACACGCGACCAGCGTGCCTTTTATGCCACGAGCGCTCTCCTGTACTTTGTCCAGACCACGTGTATCAACGTGCGTCCGCAATAAAACAAATCACACAATCTCTATAAATGTGAGCAATACAAACAATAATCGCTCACAAACACAACCCACACTTGTTCTGTATAACCCTTTACGACTGGGCCAGAACTTCATTTTGTGTTTTTATAATTACTCCCTTAAATACATTTATTTAAAATTTATCTATATAGCAAACAAATGTATCAAATTTCACACAAGTTTAAACTGATTTAAAAATCTATACCTTGTGGCAACAATATGTGAGAGGGTATGCAAAGTATCGGTACCTTTTGTGAACGCTTTTGGCACTAAAAAAAATTACACAGATTTTTTAAATAGCTTTTTTCCTGTTTACCTACGGGTTCTTTCAGCACCTCTGCAGACCAGACAGAGCAGACGCAATCTAACAGCAACCAGAAAAAGGTTTAACGTAAAGATGTATTTCCACCCTTTGCTGATAGATTAAAATCTGCTATGATCTGCTAGCCTATGAGTGTGTGAAAAACCGGATCAAGCCCCCAATTGTAAATGCTGATTTACTTACAGGACTAAAAGCAATACTTTAAAAATACAGTCAATACACTTTAAAATCGAGCCGCTGCGGCCGCTGTATGCAATCCTTAACCTACGTACTTATTACTCAGTTAGCGTACAAAGTCCCGTACCGTGTACGCACTTTGTGTACTAACACCGCGACAGACGTACAAAGTACATGCGGTGCATACACACACATCAACACGCCGTAAGCACTATGCAGCTTTACATGTGTCTGAAATACACTTACAAATCTAGCAGGGAAAGAGACACGACACCAATTGTATTTAGGAAGTTGGGATCCGACCCGCTAACATATAATTGATAAAAAGGGGGTTACAATAAAGATACAATTACAATAAAATAGGCTACAGTCAATGATACATACGTTAATTCGCCTGCGCTTCCCGGTCCAGTCCTCAGTCATCAAGGTAGATGACCTTCAGAGATTGAAAGTGTGACCGGGCCTGCAGCTGGCTTTTTATACATTTGTCCAAAACCTAATACAATGGGAACTGTAATCTCTTTGTCCATTGGTCACAGGGATGATCGTTTACAGTACAGGAGAGGTCATAGGTCGGTTTGAATAGGTGGGCGATGTCTGGTCCAGGTGCACTTGCAGATGTTCTCCTCTGGGTTCCCGCCAAATATCAGGAGTACAGTAAATACAGTTGATATTAATATTCTGCTCCTGCGCATAACTATACACAGGAGGGTGCGATCTTTTGCAAACCAACACCGGAATATTGCTCTTAAAATACCCTACAGCTGGATACCAAACACCACCTCTTAACCTAATTCTGTCCCCTCCTATCCTGTAAAGGTGAATCCCTTTTTTATTATACCCTTTAAGCAAGTATAACTCGCTGGTGTGGTGCATGTAGAATATGTGTACCTTGTGCACTATGTGGATTAAATATGTAATGTGCTTTTATGGCTTTTCCATGCGATTACAAATACTACCGTAATTACTCATACCACATGCTTATACGCAGAACCACGGGAGCGATCATACGCAAATTGCGAATATGTGCACGCACGGCAGAACAAGTACGTGCACCGAGGCCATCTGTGTGTAGTTTGTATGTGATGTGTGTACTGAAATATTTTCGACTTCGACAGTAGATATGTTTGACGATGACCACTTTGGACTTGGAACTCTGTTTGCACTCAGTTATTAGTTGTGAACATTAGTTATCATTTATATACATTAAGATTTCACCATTATTTGGTTTTCTAATTTACTGTAGCTGCCAGTACTCAGTTTGCAATAAATGTGAGTACATAGCTGTTATCCACCAAAATATAACATCTGACTGATGCGTAATAACCTTCTGCAAGTAATCTACAGATAGCAGCACCTCAGCTTTAACTTGCCAGAGTTGATAACTGTAACCACCTTTACTGTAGCTTAACCTCTGATGTGATGGACATTTTTCCTTACTCCAGTTGAAATACAGTGTTGAGTTACTCACATTCACTCAACAGATTCAACTGGTAGATTGCCTTGGTACACAGCCTGTTGCAGAATATGTTCAAGCATAAAACATGCAGGAAATTATTATGGACTAAGCTTTACTGTGACCAGTAAATGTAAAACTTAAAAACCTGGATTATTAAAAAGAAAATTCTAGAAGAGAGTACAAATTCATATAAAAGAGAAGTGAAACAGTGTGAATTTAAGATACAGACCCACCTACTGTCCCTCCAGTATAACTTCTAAAGTACTATTTGATCTACATATATCTGTTGTTATACTCCAATGACTGCTAAATCAGTCATCCAAAAATCTAAAGAGCATTACAATGTTTAACTCCTACCCACATATTTAATCCAATCAAGTACTACATTTATGTCAACAGATACATATGTGGCCTAATGATCAGAATGTCTGAGAATGATCTGACTAAAATAGATCTGTCTGTACAATACTTTGACAACAAACTAATTGTCCTTTATTGTGAACCTGTCAAGATAATTGTCTCAGTTGCTGAATCACTGAATTTGTCCACGAGTTTGTGTCTATATTGGAAAGTAAACATGGAGCGCTGATTAAAATTGTTGTTGATACATCTGTCCAAATACTGTAGAAATTGTGGACCTATCATACAAGATCAACAACCAGACTGGTTTAACTGAATCTGATCCAGTGAGTTGTTTTTTGGGCAAATGCAGGATTTCTAGAAGTGGTTTTTCAGATACTTGATCTTAGAGCGAGTGTTGCCAGACCTTGAAGAGGTAATTGAGTCCCAGTGGGCTATTCAATTACCCCAGACGCCGACAATTATCAGGAATTTTTTTTGGGACCTGCTGAGGTCCTGAAACAAAATCCCAGATAAGTAACATGTTTTCACAGCCGTGATTGTGAAAACACATAGGTCTGAGAACTTTTCCCAGATCCTATATGTTTTCTTGCGAAACCTGGATTGTTTTCATGAGGAAAAAAATGGGCTTTAATGTAATTGCCCCCCCCCCCAAAAAAAAAAAAACCCAAACCCCCCCCAAAAAAATATTGGGGGAAAAATAGGATTTTAATACCTACCGGTAAATCCTTTTCTCCTAGTCAGTAGAGGATGCTGGGGTCCATTTCAGTACCATGGGGTATAGACGGTTCCGCAGGAGCCATGGGCACTTTAAGACTTTTTCAGAGTGTGAACTGGCTCCTCCCTCTATGCCCCTCCTCCAGACCTCAGTATAGGAACTGTGCCCAGGGAGACGGACAATTCGAGAAAGGATTTACTTTAAAACTAGTGGTGAGATTCATACCAGCTCACACTTCAATCATGTCGCACAACATGGCATTCAACATAACACATGCCAACGAGCATGAACATTTCAGCAACATGCTGAAACTAAATTGAACACAACACTTGTGTAAACTATAACAAATACTACTGCAGGTAAAGTATGCACTGGGCTGGATGCCCAGCATCCTCTACGGACTAGGAGAAAAGGATTTGCCGGCAGGTATTAAAATCCTGTTTTCTCATATGTCCTAGAGGATGCTGGGGTCCATTTCAGTACCATGGGGTTATACCAAAGCTCCAGTATGGGCGGGAGAGTGTGGATGTTCCTGCAGAACCGATTGACCAAACTTTAGGTCATCAGCGGCCAAGGTGTCAAACTTGTAAAACTTTGCAAAAGTGTTTGCCCCTGACCAAGTAGCAGCTCAGCAAAGCTGCAAAACCGAGACCCCTCGGGCAGCCGCCCAAGAGGCGCCCACCCTACTTGTAGAATGGGCATTCACCGAATTCGGTACTGGCAATCCTGCCGTGGAATGAGCGTGCTGAATTGTGCATCTGAACCAGCGCGCAATCATCTGCTTATATGCAGGGCACCCAATCTTGTTGGGAACATACAGGACAAACCGCGCCTCTGTTTTCCTTATCCAAGCTGTTCTCGTGACATAAATTCTCAAAGCTCTAATCACATCCAGAGACTTCGAAACAGCTGAAGTGTCAGTAGCCACTGGCACCACAATAGGTTGGTTCACATGGAAAGAAGAAACCACCTTTGGAAGAAATTGCTGACGAGTTCTTAGCTCAGCCCTATCTTCATGGAAGATCAAATAAAGGCTCTTGTGAGACAAGGCCCTTAACTCAGACACCCGCATTGCGGATGCCAAGGCTAACAGCATGACCACTTTCCAAGTGAGAAACTTTAACTCGACCTCTTGGAGAGGTTCAAACCAATCCGATTTAAGGAACTGCTTCATCACATTAAGATCCCATGGTGCCGTAGGAGGCACAAAAGGAGGTTGGATGTGCAGAACCCCCTTCACGAACGTCTGAACTTCCGGAAGAGAAGCCAATTGTTTCTGAAAGAAAATGGACAAAGCCGAAATTTGGACCTTGATTGAACCCAATCATCCCTGAATCCTGCATCCACACCTGCCTGAAGAAATTGGAGAAAACGTCCTAACTGAAATTCTTCCGTTGGAGCCTTCTTGGTTTCACAGCAAGACACATATTTTCTCCAAATACGGTGGTAATGTCTAGCCTTTCCTGGCCTGAATAAGCATGGGAATGACTTCCTTGGAAATACCCTTTCTGGCTAGGATCCGGTGTTCAACAGCCATGCCGCGGGAAGTCTTGATACAAGCACGAACCCTGACGAAGCAGGTCCTCGCGAAGAGGAATAGGCAGATGATCTTCTATGATTAACTCATGAAGATCTGGATACCAAGCCCTCCTTGGCCAGTCTGGGACAATGAGGATCGCTCGAACTCTTGTTCTTCTTATGATCTTGAGAACTTTTGGTATTAGTGGAAGTGGAGGGAACACATACACCAACTGAAACACCCACTGGGTCACCAGTGCATCCACTGCTATTGCTTGCGGGTCTCTCGACCTGGAACAATATCTCTGAAGCTTCTTGTTGAGACGAGATGCCATCATGTCTACTTGAGGAACTCCCCAACGACCTGTCACCTCTGCAAAGACTTCTTGGTGGAGGCCCCATTCTCCTGGGTAGAGATCGTGTCTGCTGAGGAAGTCCGCTTCCCAGTTGTCCACTCCCGGAATGAAAAGTGCTGATAGAGCTCTTGCATGTCTTTCTGCCCAGAGGAGTATCTTTGTCACCTCTGCCATTGCCACTCTGCTTTTCATTAAGCCCTGACGGTTTATGTACGCCACTGCTGTTACATTGTCTGACTGGATCTGTATGGGTTGATATTGAAGATGAACTGCTTGTAGAAGGCCGTTGTAAACGGCTCTTAACTCCAGAATGTTTATGTGAAGACAGGCTTCTTGACATGACCATCTTCCTTGGAAGTTTTCCTCTTGCGTGACTGCTCCCCAGCCTCGGAGACTTGCATCTGTGGTCACCAGGATCCAGTCTTGAATCCTAAACCTGCGTCCCTCTAGGAGGTGAGAACTGTGTAGCCACCACAGGAGAGAAATTCTGGCTTTTATCGACAGGATTATCCTCTGATGCATGTGTAGATGCGATCCGGACCACTTGTCCAATAGGTCCCACGGGAATACTCTGGCATGGAATCGGCCGAACAGTAGTGCCTCATAGGCTGCTACCATCTTTTCCAACAAACATATGCATTGATGAATCGACACCTTTGTTGGTTTTAGAATTTGTTTGACCATCCTCTGTATTTCCAGAGCCTTTTCTACTGGAATAAATACCCTCTGTACTTCTGTGTCCAGTATCATTCCCAGAAATTATAATCTTCTCGTCGGTCCCAATTGAGACTTTGGAAAATTTATAATCCAACCGTGCTGCTGGAGCACTGTCAGGGAGAGTGCAATGCTCTGCACCAACTTTTCTCTGGACTGCGCCTTTATCAGGAGATCATCCAGGTAAGGAATTCTGTTGACTCTTTGTTTGCGAAGGAGAACCATCATTTCCGCCATCACCTTGGTAAATACCCTCGGTGCCGTGGATAGCCCGAACGGTATTGTTTGAAATTGGTAATGACAATCTTGTACTGCGAATCCCAAATAAGCTTGATGTGGAGGATAGATTGGAACATGTAAGTAGGCATCTTTTATGTCCACTGACTCCTTCTCCTCCAGACTTGAAATCACTGCCCTTAGAGATTCCATCTTGAATTTGAACTTTTTTAGGTAGAGATTCAGTGTTTTCAGGTTTAGAATCGGTCTGACCGATCCATCCGGCTTCGGTACTACAAAAAGGCTTGAATAAAACCCTTCTCCTTGTTGTGACAAGGGAACCAGGACAATTACTTGATCCTGACATAATTTTTGTGTCGCTTCTGTTACCTCTGTTTTGTCTGGAACAGAAGCTGGTAAGGCTGATTTGAAAAATCGGCAAGGGGGAATGTCTTGAAACTCTAACTTGTACCCCTGGGACACTATTTGTAAGATACAGGGGTCCAGGTCCGATTGAACCCAAATCGGACTGAAGAGTTTCAGACGCGCCCCCACCTGAGCGGACACCCGTGAGGGAGCCCCAGCGTCATGCTGAAGTTTTTGCGGAGACAGAGGCTGATTTCTGCTCCTGTGATCCTGGAGACGCTGTGGACTTTTTACCTTTTACCCTTCCTTTACCTGCAAAGAAAGGGGAACCTTTGCCTTTTTTGTATTTATTGGGCAGAAAGGACTGCATCTGAGAGTGATGTGTCTTTTTTGCCTGCGCTGGTGCAGAAGGCAGAAATGTCGACTTACCTGCGGTAGCCGCAGAAACTAAGGCATCCAATCGATCCCCAAACAACGCCTCGCCCTTGTATGGGAGAGCCTCCATATTTCTTTTGGAGTCTGCGTCTGCATTCCATTGGCGAATCCATAATGCCCTACATGCTGAAATCACCATGGTAGCGGCTCTTGATCCCAAGAGACCAATATCTTACATGGCTTCCAGCATGTAAGCTGCAGCGTCCTTGATATGACCTAACATTAGGAGTATCTCATCTTTATCTATCGTGTCAATGTCTGTTGACAAGTTTTCTGACCACTTTTCTATAGCACTACTCACCCACGCACAGGCAATGGTAGGTCTGAGTAATGTCCCATTGGTCACATAAATAGATTTCAATGTTGTCTCTAACTTGCGGTCTGCCGGCTCCTTTAATGAAGCCGTCCCAGGCGCAGGGAGAATCACCTTTTTTGTTAACCTTGACAGGGCACTGTCTAAAATGGGAGGCGACTCCCACCTTTTCCTGTCCTCTGCAGGAAAAAGATAAGCTGCCTGAATTCTTTTAGGAATCTGGAATTTCTTTTCAGGGTTTGCCCAGACTCGTTCGAAGAGTCTGCTCAGTTCATAAGATGGAGGGAAAGTTACATCAGGTTTCTTTTCTTTATTAAAGTAAGCCTTCTCCTGTGGTAAGGGAGGGGGCTCTGTAACCTCTAACACTTCCCTGATAGCAATAATCATGTACTGAATGCTTTTTGCTAATTTTGGATCAATTCCCCTGGAATCACTAGTGTCGACACAGGAATCAGAGTCCGTGTTGGTATCATTCTGTACTACTTGCGCGAATGACATTTTTGGGAACCAGAGGGGTCCCCCGTGGATGAAAAGGCAGGATTATAAAAAATCACGTCTTCCACGGATTTTCTCCAGTTTTCTACATGAGACTCAGATTTATCTAATCTCCTACTGATAAAGTTAAATTATTTATCTTATAACATTCACTATATATTGGTAAGAGACTCAGTACGCAATGGGCGTACGGGGTACCGTAAGGGTACGCACTTAGCGTAGCAGACTCTAGGCCGTGGTCGAGACGCACGAGCGGCACGTTCGCTCACGGCTTACGCTGGGTATCGAACACGCTATAGGCGGTCCGAGTACCGTAATGCTACGCTACTAGCGTAGCGGACGCTGTGCCCTCAAGAGGAACACGAGCGGCGCAGACGCTCACAGGATGACACACAGTAAACCTTGTATGCAACACAATGAAGGGATATACTTATACTGTAATGATATAACGCTTCTTAACCTTGTTAATATAAAAGCTGCTTGAGCGATTGAGACGCTCCGAATACCCTTAGCAATGTAATGATAAACACACAATACCTTGTAAGGTTCCAAAACCTTTATCTAGATGATTTTAGTATGTAAAAGGGGAAAACAGTTACAGCTTATACACTACAGCACTAACATAAACACCTAAACAGAATAACTGAAATTATACAATATACAACAGTTTCTTAATCCTAAACAAATAACAGAGAGAGAGAGTATGGCAAATACAAACAGAGATTAAGTTGGTTACAGAGAAAAACTTACACAACGTGGGAATGACTTCGCCGGCGCAACCTGGACCAGGGCTCTAGCCTTCAGTGTGAAAACCTTGCAGAGTCTTGTGTCACCAAGCCTATTGCAAGCTATATTTATTTACTAACTCAAGACATACTACAATAGATACTGTGTGCTCTCTATCCATTGGTTAGGGGGTGGGACATGTACTGCACCTGGGATCATTGGTTAGTTCAAGAAGTGGGCGATGGCTAGGACTTGTTAGTATTCTAAATTCCTCTTTGTCTGATTATATTGAGGAAAGCTATTGTTTTGGATCTTCCAAACAAACTCTGTCTCTGGGCTTTGTTTACCCCACCTTCAGTTGAGACAATTGACTACTCAGCACTCATTATTCTGGAGAGAAACCTGGTTCTATTCATAAACAAAGGTGTAAGCCCTCTTCATAGAATCTCAAAGCTTAGTGTAAATAAGGCTATTGTATTCAGTCTGTGGGAAAGAAATGACTGAATTCCATTTACCTACCCTGCACTTATGTGTAATTTATTCGGAATGCAATTAATCTTATTTTCTACTTCTGTGCATAACCATGAGCAGGAACTATGCGAATCCCTCCCAACTATCATATGCACAACACCCCTTCAATACCCCACAGCTGGACACCATACACTACCCTCCAACCTTTGTCTGAGCCCTCCCAGCATGCAAAGAGGAATCTCTCTGTCCCTGAACCAGTTACACTAATCATACTTACAGATATTATTAAAGGGAATATTACCTATAAAATACATTATTTGGATTAAATATGTAACGATCAAGTCGCCCACCAGACGCACACAAACTCTACCGTAAATGCACATACCACGCGCCTGAGCGCACGACCGTGGAGGCGCCGTCACGCAACTGCGAATATGCGCACGCACGGGAGAGAATGTGCACGTGCAGAGGGCAAGCGCATGGGGTTAGTACAAGGCATCATAGGTTGCTATATTTTTTTTACTTTGACAGTCCACCCTTTGGCAGTCACCAATAACTGCCACTTCCTAAACAATTCATACAGAAAAATATATGTTATCATGTAAATACCTTTTTATGATTGGGTAAAAGGAGGAGAGGAGAATGTGGGAAATATATGACCTAGTGAGATAGTAAAGCATGTGAGTATGAATCCATGTCTGAGGGGTCATGTATCATCGTGCCGTACGTGTTCTAAATCAAGCTTTGAGGTATTGCGAAGTATACATTTGAATCCTTCTTATCCCGTATCAAGGGTCTGTGGATGGGCTGTCAAACTCTACCGAGCTCTTTTCGGCTTTTGGTTGCAACAAATGGGGGAGCACATTTAGTTAATGATACATGAAGGGGGGGAATATGTGAATGCTAATATGTGAGAATCACCTGTCGACTATGTGAGATACTACCTGGAGGTTGTAGAGATGAAGATAAGAAACAATCGTTATAAATGCAGTAGTAAACTATGTGAGTTTAAATAAACAGTCGCCGATTGAGGTCTTGTCTGATGTCTTGTCTGATGTACATGTTGTCTGATGTCTCTCGGTGCTTTTGTTGTGAATAGCGAGCAAAAGCTTTTCCATTGTCCATAAAATTACAGTCTCTAAAGTATTGGGCTTTCGTAAAAGTTAAAGTCACTAGGGATATTGGGGGTCTGTGACATAGTTCATCAATGGTCTGTATAAAAGAGGTTGTCAAATTCTTCTTCCAAGCGGATGTCTTTGTACCTTGGAGGAAAACAAAGGAGAAACGGGTGAAAGAAACGGACCGTGGAATCACATTTTCATCACAACATTGTCTCTATCATTGGGTCATAAATCAAATTAGTTGTTGTTATTACAGTGTCCTCGCTCCTCAGACTCATCACTCTGGTACTACCTTTACACTTCGTTAAAGTCCGAACGGATCTAAATATCAGACCAACCAATATGACGACTCCCAGAATACACAAGAGAAATTTCCCTACATCCATTATAATACCTTGGGCCCATTCTCCTAAACCAGAGAACCAATTTCGTGGGTTCAACTATGACACCCAACTGGTCAGCTCATTACCCACAGCAGCGAGTGTGAGATTGTGTTTCCTTCGGAACTCCCACTTCAATTGCAAAATGTCATCCATCTTTTGGTCTATGACCTCGGCCGGGTCCTCAGTGCTGTTTGTAATATACGTGCAGCACTTTATTCCATACTGAGTTGCTAGGGTAACACAATACCCGCCTGTCACTGCTGTGAGATAATTGAGAATCATCCTATGCTGAACCAGCTCTGTTTTGTAGGCTTGTAACTCTTTCCCAGTGTACCTGAACGTGTCGTCATACATTTCGGTGATATTGTCTAATAAATTTGCTAGCGCAGATATATATCTATAATTTATCACTCCTCTGACAGTACGAGTGATATCTAACGCGAGTAGGAATTGAATCCCGGTGGATTCATGGATCAGATCAGAGGCCGGATGCTCTGTCCTCTCTATCAGGTGCCTTTTAACGACGTGCTCGTACTGAGTGTGAGTATAAGGAGCTTGGGCACCGCGGTGAATGTCTTTCATTTTGATATGGGATACAGTCATTACTTCAGGCAGTACCTTTCCAATGTAACACAATCCCTCTGAGTTTGGGGCAAGGAACCTATACGCCTTTCTCCCACATATGAAATATGAATCATCGGGGAGAACATATGGGACGGAGTATGACATTACCATGGTACAAATTTTCCATGTGAAATCTCCTAACCCTAACTCTCCCATCTGTCTAGTACACGTATCAGGTTGTACGATATGTGCACAGTATCCTGGTGATACTTCTCCAACTCGCATGGTCCTACTTCCTAGAGTGTACCTATACCGGAAATATTTTCCACTGTTGGCTATCTGGCGTATAAGCTCTGTGTCTATGGGCATTCTATCGGCTCTATATGAAAATGTCATGGTTTGATTACTCCATGACACTTCCCAATTTCCCGGCTTTCGGGGATTGGAAATGTTAAAGCATACTAAGGACTTATCCACATGATATTGTTGGAGCTTCAAACTAGGAGGACTAGAGATATTAAACCTCTTGTCCACCGGCCTCCCACCACTTAACTCAAGTACCTCTCCTACAGTTAAAGGGAATGGTACTAGTCCTGATTTGCTATGACCTTGAGGTACTTGAGAGCATAGCCAACAGTCTGTCTGGTTTAACAATTTACCCACTAAGGAGTGATAGTCACTCAATGGATGCCGGTCCATGTGGACATTAAAACTGGACTGACATTTCTTGATGCACCCATCCTCAACTATATTGTCACAATGCCTACAGATGCAGTTCTCTTCAGCTAACAATCCTTCACAATTCCTTCTATTGTCAATGCTACCAGATCGTTTTCTGATACTCGCCTTTACTCGGTGATTATGTTGCTCTTGGAAAACTACGCCTCCATCCTGGTCATCAGAACCCATTCCAGATCCTTTCTCGACCTCCATGGTACTCTCACCAAAACAGACTGCTCTGGTCAACAACAGGGTCAACAGGAAAATCTGGATCACAGTCTCTTGGGGCAAGTCCATCTTATAGGAGGAAAAGGAGAAATTTGTAATGGGGGTACAAAAAATAATTGAGGGGAAAGAAAAATGTTACGATGTCTTCTAGTCTTGTTGTTCCTCTTGCTCTGTTGTCATCTTAAAGGTGCTGTCTCTCAATCTTCCAAACGAACATTCTGGTGATACAATATTCCTTCCAAATCTGCGCTCTTTCTGTAAGGAGCAAAAATCTTGCATTACCATTTGTCTAACTGATGTGTGACATACCATCTGTAAAGCATGAGAACATGAGAGAGAAGAGGGAAAAAAAAAAAAAAGAAACGAGAGAGAGAACAATTCATATATATGTTACCTAAAACAACAGATAAAAAAAAACATTGTCAGATCTTCCGTTCACCATCAGGCTGTCACACCATCACATCCATTGGTATCTTTGCGCAGTCTCCCCCCACCAGTATTTCCACACTCCACCCTTTTGTGCCTGGCCAGGACACACCGATGTCGGTAGGTCACACTGGGGTTAGATAGACTTCTGCAAAGACCAAGTAGCTATGTGATGCTTGAGTTCTGCCGATGAACGTCAGAGATGGGGAAAAAGAAACATTTACAGATAAATTACAAAGTTTACCCGGCCGTTCCTGTGTCTACAAGGGACTGACCTCCCAATATCCTTACCTGTAACCTCAGGTTTACTATCAAGGTTAAGTGACCAACTTTCCGGATCATAAATTATAGGTGTAGCTCAAAATTTTACATATGTGGTACCTGATTACAATTTCATTTTTCATGTCGTTGCCTAGGGGTTTTATATGACTTTTGTATATTTTTCACTCTACAGTCTCGTGCAAAATGTCCCTCTTGGTGACAATGGTAACAAACTATCACATTTGAATTTCTTACAGGGGTTTGGGGCTTAAGCTGGTGTGGCTTCGTTGTCAGGGCTTGTCTACTGATTGTCATTTGCTTACTGCCCTGTGACTCCAGGTGTCTTTTAATGTTCCATTCATGGTCAATAGCAGACTCTCTCAAGACAGCCACCGAGACACCTCTCCAGTTAGGTAGAGCGGTCTGTACCCTTGTTCTCAACACCTCCTGTAAACCATCCATTAATACCTTAACCGCTATATCTCTATGCTGTGCATTTTTCTCAATGTCCGTGATCCCAGTGTCTCTAGCCATTACTTGCAGTGCTCGATTGAAATAATTAGAAGTACTTTCCCCCTCCCTCTGTCTTATGGAGAAATTTTTTTTCCACTCGACAACGGCTGGGAAATATACTCCTAACTGCCGGTTGATCTGCTTAATACATTCCTGATTGTGTTCCTCCGTACGAGGTACTTCTGTGTCTAATTTACAATCAGTAATAAATTCTGCAGGGTCAACACTGGAAGGCAAACATGCCCTCAGCACTGTCCGCCACTCTTTGTTGGTGGGTTCTGTGGAGTTTCCTAGTTCTTTAATAAACCTCTGACATGCAACTAGATCTCTCCTAGGATCAGGAAATTCAGACATAATTGTCCTTAATTCTGTCCGGGACCAGGGGCAGGGCATTGCACTGCTCCTGGCGGGAATGATTCCCTGTGCGTCAGTCTTCCCATTTGGGACTGCGATCACCCCGACAGGGTTAAGTTCAACTACATCATCTTGTGTTGGTTCTACAATATGAGGTACATTTGTTTGTCCGTGATATATAACACCGTACGTACCTGTGGACACGACCTCACCTGACCCTCCGTTAGGGGGTTCGACTACTACCTTTACCGATTGTGTCGCGTCCACCTGGATGTCTTGTATGATGGCTGCTGGAAAAGGTGCCTACCTCGTGCTGGGCTCACTTTCTTGCTTGTAATCCTGAGGGAAGTTTAACATGGAGTGCAACTTGCACAGGTTAACTGTTGTACATTTAACAGTTTTACTTTTATCATTGTTACATTTGCTACTACCATAATTATTAATACAGTTGCTAAGTGCATTTTTATCATACACCAGTGTGCCGTTCTCTGTAACCACTTTCTCTCCCGTTGCCATATTTTTCTTACCAAAGTGAGAGTCAGCTGTATAATTCTCCTTGTATTTCACTTTCCCGTTGCCATAACTGTAAACAGCCATAATATTTGATCCGCCTCTTTGCAGATTTAATGAGACATATCCTTCTCCTTAGATTTTGTAACACCTCGGGACTAAAACTGCCTACCCATGGGAACTTTTCCCCGTCATGCACAGTCATTCTTTCCCATTCATCGCACAAAACCTCTGTATGTGAACCGTATTTCTCACACATGATATACCTTGCCGACCCTATTGGTCGGTTTACTAAATCAACCTGGACCAGGGTTGATCGCCCCCTACCTGAACAACTGGCCCCCATCTTTGCAGGTGTTGCTTTCATTACCTCTGACCTTCAAATCAGGGTCTTCAGCGAACCCTTACAAAAACCAAGATGTCCGGGGTAGGCTGAAGGTGAAAGTTTACCGAGTACCTCCACTCACTCGCCCACGTCGACCAATATGCCCACACACTGCATTAGCGCTGGCGTACTCAACCTAGGGCCCCTGCGACCTGAACCTCTATTTACTGGAACGTGTGGGTGTGATCCGAAGAGCACTTAACCCTTCCCAGTAAATATCAGTTGCTGGAGAATTCCTGAGTGACCAGCGAACCTCCCTTAAAATAAAAAAAATTACACAAATCACGTTAGAATGTACAAATAGCGTTTATGACCCCTCTAGCGTACGCAAATGGTACTGGGTCAAGTTACAAACTAATGCACACAATTACATGCGGTACAATCATACTGCACATAAGCAACTAATTTTATGTGCGGATCGACCAGTGGAATCGAAAATTGTGGCTGCGAATTCCTTCAGCCAGAGCTTAATGGCCTATATGGGTATTGCACCAACCCTCCTGGTGTTGTGCTTCTTGACTCTATCTATAGCGGACTTCCTAGTCTGCTGTACCTAGACCTCCTGGTCTGTTTCTGGACCTCCTGGTCCGTGACCTCCTGGTCTGTGTCTACAGTAGACCTCCTAATCTGCTATACTCTAATGCTCTTATTTTAATGTGTTAACAAGGGATGCCTCCCAAGCCACCGTGCTGTCACTTTCACGTATGTACCTCACGAGAACTCGATTTCCTGTGGTTCCACCCCAAAAATGAGAAACTTATATATATATATATGCACACACTCTTTCACCTCATATACTCTTTACTTTCGTTTCTGCGCAGAAATCCCTTTCATTCAGTATCACAGTCTAGTCCCAAAGGAGTTACAACTAGAGAAGGATTATTTACGCTAAAATTTAGGACACTGAGAGTGACTTGCGCTATTATCGCGTTGCCTCCGTATCGCCTACTAATACAATACTATCGTGTAATTTGTATTACGTGGGCGTATCCATATGCTCCGTTGCGTAATATACGCTACGTGCGTCGGCCCTTGCGTACTCTAGTCCCGCCCATTGTTAGAGACACGTGTACGCAGGCAAGATATGTCCACAGAAACACAACTAACACGTTTATATCAATGTAAATGATCTTTAACTGTAATCATTTACTGAACACCACACAGAACTTCCTTGTATCTTAGGCAAGCCGTGTGCGTGTTTTACAAATTACTCCCTTACGTATTTATTTTACTTTTAACTACCAATAGCAACAAATCTTTCTCAGCACGTTATCAATGATAAATGGCAAACAGGAAGGCGAGATGTGGAAATTACACAAATGGAAAATGCAGGTGTGTGCGTATGTTGCGTACGCAATGTGTATCAAACAAAAAATAAAACAGTTTTAAAAGACAATAGCGTACTGTTCTTACCTTCCGGTTCCGGATTCCACCAGCACTCCAACAGCGTAGCGATGCAGACGCTTATCTAGTCAGCACTACCGTATCCCTCACCACCAACACGGATACGAAGGGATACTCCTTCCCGCCCTTTGCTGACAGATAAAGTCTGCTTGTGTTCGCTAGAGCGGATATGTGGAGGATGGACGAGCCGCCAATTGATAAAGTTAAATTATTTATCTTATAACATTCACTATATATTGGTAAGAGACTCAGTACGCAATGGGCGTACGGGGTACCGTAAGGGTACGCACTTAGCGTAGCAGACGCTAGGCCGTGGTCGAGACATACGAGCGGCACGTTCGCTCACGGCTTACGCTGGGTATCGAGCACGCTATAGGCGGTCCGAGTACCGTAATGCTACGCTACTAGCGTAGCGGACGCTGTGCCCTCAAGAGGAACACGAGCGGCGCAGATGCTCACAGGATGACACACAGTAAACCTTGTATGCAACACAATGATGGGATATACTTATACTGTAATGATATAACGCTTCTTAACCTTGTTAATATAAAAGCTGCTTGAGCGATTGAGACGCTCCGAATACCCTTAGCAATGTAATGATAAACACACAATACCTTGTAAGGTTCCAAAACCTTTATCTAGATGATTTTAGTATGTAAAAGGGGAAAACAGTTACAGCTTATACACTACAGCACTAACATAAACACCTAAACAGAATAACTGAAATTATACAATATACAACAGTTTCTTAATCCTAAACAAATAACAGAGAGAGAGAGAGTATGGCAAATACAAACAGAGATTAAGTTGGTTACAGAGAAAAACTTACACAATGTGGAAATGACTTCGCCGGCGCAACCTGGACCAGGGCTCTAGCCTTCAGTGTGAAAACCTTGCAGAGTCTTGTGTCACCAAGCCTATTGCAAGCTATATTTATTTACTAACTCAAGACATACTACAATAGATACTGTGTGCTCTCTTTCCATTGGTTAGGGGGTGGGACATGTACTGCACCTGGGATCATTGGTTAGTTCAAGAAGTGGGCGATGGCTAGGACTTGTTAGTATTCTAAATTCCTCTTTGTCTGATTATATTGAGGAAAGCTATTGTTTTGGATCTTCCAAACAAACTCTGTCTCTGGGCTTTGTTTACCCCACCTTCAGTTGAGACAACTGACTACTCAGCACTCATTATTCTGGAGAGAAGCCTGGTTCTATTCATAAACAAAGGTGTAAGCCCTCTTCATAGAATCTCAAAGCTTAGTGTAAATAAGGCTATTGTATTCAGTCTGTGGGAAAGAAATGACTGAATTCCATTTACCTACCCTGCACTTATGTGTAATTTATTTGGAATGCAATTAATCTTATTTTCTACTTCTGTGCATAACCATGAGCAGGAACTATGCGAATCCCTCCCAACTATCATATGCACAACACCCCTTCAATACCCCACAGCTGGACACCATACACTACCCTCCAACCTTTGTCTGAGCCCTCCCAGCATGCAAAGAGGAATCTCTCTGTCCCTGAACAAGTTACACTAATCATACTTACAGATATTATTAAAGGGAATATTACCTATAAAATACATTATTTGGAATAAATATGTAACGATCGAGTCGCCCACCAGACGCACACAAACTCTACCGTAAATGCACATACCACGCGCCTGAGCGCACGACCGTGGAGGCGCCATCACGCAACTGCGAATATGCGCACGCACGGGAGAGAATGTGCACGTGCAGCGGGCAAGCGCATGGGGTTAGTACAAGGCATCATAGGTCGCTATATTTTTCGACTTTGACACTACTAATATGACTCACACTATCACGTAATTCTTTCACCCACTCAGGCTCATGCTGCAACGGCAGCGCCACCACATTACATCCTTGTGTCCCTAAAATGGCTTCCTCAGGGGAAGAGCTCCCTGCCTCAGACATGTCACACACGTGCAAAATCACACCACAGACATTCCGGGGGGCTACTGGAGACAGACCCACAGTAAAATCTGTCAGAGGAACACAGAAAGGAATTGCCAGCTCACAGCTCAGCGCCAAATTAAAAAATCCCTGTGTATCGTCTTTTACACACAGAGACCTTATTGTCAACAATAGGTTTGAGCACCTAAATATTACACTCGCCCCCCCCCCCCTTCTTGCACCCTGATACTTGTTCAGATGTGGAGGGGAGGATCAGCGTGTCTTCCCCTGCTGCCGCTGGGAGGAAATGGCGCAGACAAGTGTGCTGGCTGCCTGAGGAAGAAGCTCCGCCCCCTGTAATGGCGCGCTTCCCCTCAGGCTTCACATACAATATTTATACTGGCGGGGGTGTAGGACCCTGAAAAAAACAAAGTATGCTACCTTTTGCCAGTGAGAGTAGGTTCATGCTGCTCAGGGCGCCCCGCTGGGCACTGTGTAAGTGGAGACTGAGAGCATGTTCGCGCAGCATTCCCGCTCGCTGCGCGGTACCTTATGCCGTCACGATGACCGGAGGTCCCTCTCTGCAGATCATCGGTAACACTACTCACCAGTCTTCAAACTTCTGGCTTTGTTAGGGGGGTGACGACGTGCTGTGGGAGTGAGCGCATAGCCGCAGCTAGTGTTCAGTACCCTTCAGGAGCTAATGGTGTCCTGCCAGCAGAAGCAGAACCATGAAACTACATAGGAAGTTGGTTCCTGCTTCTCCCCCTAAGTCCCACGAAGCAGGGAGGCTGTTGCCAGCAGTCTTCCTGTAAAATAAAAAACCTAAGTACAGTATTTTAGCAGAACTCTGTAGAGCTCCACTAGAGTGCGACCAGTCTTCCCGGGCACTTTTTCTAAACTGAGGTCTGGAGGAGGGGCATAGAGGGAGGAGCCAGTTCACACTCTGAAAAAGTCTTAAAGTGCCCATGGCTCCTGCGGAACCGTCTATACCCCATGGTACTGAAATGGACCCCAGCATCCTAGGACATATGAGAAAATAAAAAATGCGACAAAGTCCATTTTTTTCTTGCAAATATTTATTGGGCACAATTGAATTAGTCCGCTTAGTCTGCCTCAAGAGCATTATTAAATTGAATAATGAAAGGGTTACAATTATTGCATGGCAATTCAATTATCTGTGAATATGGCAGAACATCACAGGTTTTTCTGCATACCTATATTTGTGTCAAAGGAAAATCTGTGATGTTTTGGCTGTGAGTTGCGCAGAAAGAGTCCAAACGCTGGCAGCTTACAGCCATAGCTTTTAATTAAATTTCCCCCTTGGTATTAAAATATGTTTGATGGGCAACTGTCTTAGTATCACGACACAATAGTGCCCACATTTTAATTGACACAAAAATTACACCTATTGATTTCAGAGTCAATAACTTTTCAGAATATTACTCCTTTGACATGTAATTTTGATCAGACAGAATGTTCAGTTTTTCTGTTTGCAGTCCTGTTCTCTAACTTCTGTACTGTCACATCCACTCTGCTCTTGTACTAAAAATTTGATGAAATTATCCATTTGTTTACAGAAAATCCCTCCAGGGAAACCTCAGAGCTTCTACCTTTATCTTAATACTTCATTGGTGACCATCAAGAATAATAAGAGATGAGCTGTTTTATCTGCAGGACAGGCCATTCTTTCAGCTAATGGAAATAGAATTGTGTAATTTCTTTGATATAGGCTGCACAATAGCTTGCACCAACCAACAAGAGGGCATAATGTAATTTTATCTGCTCTCCTTTATATAAGTCAGCTGTGTGCATGCTGTCCCAGATTACTGGCTACTGTTCCTTAGAGAAAGTGCTGTGATGACTGAAATGTTGATAAAATGTGGAATATGCTGGCAAATCCGCAGCATAGAGGTATGTTATTTTTACCTATGTGTTTCTGTAACTAGCTAAAGATAATTTAAATTGGTTATTACATATTCAGAATATCGTTGAATTAGTACACAGAGCCCCACTGATTATAGAATTTAGGAACTGATTTTAAATATGCAGACCTTATAAAATGTGACCTCTTGCTTAATATTAAATGATTTACAACTTTGCTTATTTTATTGGAAATGGTTTCTTTGGGGGGAAAAATGTGTTAGAAAATAGCTGACCATAGGCAATGCAGTGGCGGATTTAGCGGAGGGCGATTAGGGCGAACGCCCCCCCTAAACATACTGGCGCCGGGATGGATGGCCGGGTCCCGCGCGATGATCATAAGCGCAGGGCCGGCCCGACATTGTGCGCCAAACTCAGGAGGGCTCAGTGAGTGACATCACGCACTCTCTGCTGCGGCTACCCGTCCACCCGACACATGCTGCTCTCCGCAGGGGACCCCATTACAGGGCAGTTTAACATGTGACGCCAGCTGCTTCCGGCTCGGGTCATGTCAGACTGAGCACATTGGACAGCTGCCGGGTGCCGGAGCTCCAGCGCATTCACCAAAGTCTCCTCTCCTGCACCATCAGTCACTGTGGTGTGCTGGGAGAGGAGCCGAATGAGACTAAGGAAGGTTGGTTTGAGGCACACGGACATTCAAATTAGATAGAGATTGCAGGTGCCGACATCGCAGTGAGGTAATCACAACTGTGCACCTCCGGAGCAGAGCTGAATAGCTTACCCCTGCTGCTGGACGAAAGAAGATAAGAGATTATAATTTCTTTCATCCAGCAGCAGGGGTAAGCTATTCAGCTCTGCTCCGGAGGTGCACAGTTGTGATTACCCCACTGCGATGCTGGCACCTGCACTCTGGGGGGGGGGGGCTGTAGCAGTACTGTGGTGATAGGGGCTCGTTGGGCTACCGGGCGGGAGATTAGGACACTTCCCATCAGCAGCTGCTCTCACACAGATTCAACTCCTCCCTGAGCATCAATGACTCTGATCTTCCCGCCTGGTGGCTGGCCCCTCCCCCGAGACCAGCAGCCACTGTACAATATTCAGCCGCGGATCGTCCCGTTGGACTTCCTTCCTCCCCGGCTGCCAGCTCCCTCCCAGGGTGAGTACATTCTAGTTTTCATCCTAACTCTAAAAATACAGTTTATCAAATATAGGTCTCAGTCAGATGTGGTCCCCCCCCCCTCTCCACCCTTCCGTCTCTTTCTTCCCCCTCTTGCTATCTCCCCCCCCCCCCTTTCCCTCTGCACCCTTCCTCGTCTCTTTCTTTCTTTCCCTCTCCGACCACCCCCCCTTTCCCTCCACCCTTACCTCTCTTCATCCCACCCTCTGTCTCTCTCTCTCTTTCTCCCTGTCCATATGTCCCTGCTGTCACTCTCCCTGAATTTTGTCTCATTCCATGTGGCATAATGTGAATTTTGGCTCATTCTGTGTGCTATAATGTGAATTTCGGCTCATTCTATGTGCTATAATGTGAATTTCGGCTCATTCTGTTTGCTATAATGTGAATTTTGGATCATTCTGTGTGCTATAATGTGAATTTCAGCTCATTCTATGTGCTATAATGTGAATTTCGGATCATTCTGCGTGCTATAATGTGACTTTTGGCTCATTCTGCGTGCTATAATGTGACTTTTGGCTCATTCTGCGTGCTATAATGTGACTTTTGGCTCATTCTGCGTGCTATAATGTGACTTTTGGCTCATTCTGTGTGCTATAATGTGACTTTTGGCTTATTCTGTGTGCTATAATGTGAATTTCGGCTCATTCTGCGTGCTATAATGTCAATTTCGGCTCAGTCTGTGTGCTATAATGTGACTTTTGGCTCATTCTGTGTGCTATAATGTGAATTTCGGCTCATTCTGCGTGCTATAATGTGACTTTTGGCTCATTCTGTGTGCTATAATGTGAATTTCGGCTCATTCTGTGTGCTATAATGTGAATTTCGGCTCATTTTGCATGCTATAATGTGAATTTTGGCTAATAGAGTGTACTGTAATATGAATTTCGGCTCAAACCATGTGCTATAATGTATACCATTGTTGTCCTATTACTGATGCCATCACAGGATCTATTAAAAGAAATTTGTATTTATATAAAGCTTTTTTTCCTGCTAAAATAAATGTATTTCACTTTTTTCTCTCTGAAAGTGGACTGGTAGTCCAAATCTGGCTTGCACGATTGTGCATGTGTGATCTACGAATGTGCAGATGCATGCAGGAATGGCGATTCGCCAGTCTGTATCACCAGTGCGCAGGGTTCTCTCCACTAACTGGCAACATTTTATTAGTAATGGCAACAATTGAAAATTTTAGAAGCGAATGGGAGGGGCATTTGTAAGTGGGAGGAGCTATGATTAGGGGGAGGACTCATCATTCTTAAACTGCCCCCCCTAAAAGTTAAGTCTAGATCCGCCACTGAGGCAATGTGCCTCCAAGTTCCTCCCCTTGGTGTGATGACACT